>NW_015112634.1:506362-510741 GCF_001443285.1 Poecilia latipinna
CTTAAATTTCCACCCTTTTTTTTGGGTCCCACAAAACCCCCCCCCCAAAAAAAAAAAAAAACAACATAATTCTAAAAAGGAAGAAGATTATATTTGGTTTTGAAGATAATTAAAAATTGTGGTGTGTGTTTGTCTTTAGTCACCTTAAAATAATAATTTTCCAGAACCGCTTTCTGCAATAGTTACATCTGGGAATCTTTGGAGCTTTTTTTTCTGCATCATCAACATGGTTACTTATTCATCTCTTGCAAAATACTTTAAGATCACATTAAGTGAAGACCATCTATGAGCACCAATTTTCATGTCTTACCGCATATCAGGGGTCTGAAGCAGCAGGTAATTTACAACGACTCTTAAGTCTTCAAACTCTTGCAGTTTTTAGATTTTTCATTGAATAATTGCATTGCATGTCCCAACAGAATGACACTAAAAGTACCAGAATTTTTTTATTTTTTTGTTTTTTTTTTAGATCTATTTTGTGGCAATAAATTGAAAAATATCTACTATTTGTTAAATCATTAAAAAAAAAATCAACACCCCTTGCAAACATTTATTTTATTATACAACATAAAAATAAAATTGGTTCTTGATCATACAATACTGTATATATTTATCAAATAAGTAATCTTTTCCTTAATAGTCATGCAACATTTGGTGTTAAAAAGTTGTTGTATTTAGATGTATTAAACACAAAAATAGCTTTGACTGTAAAGTTTCCTGATCCCTGCAATAGACCTTTCGTTTTTGACTGGCTCATTCTTTCACATGACTACCGTTTAACCATTATATTCCATCTCTAACTGTACGCTTAGGGTTGTTGTCGTGCTGGAAGCTGAACCCCCTCCCCAGTCCCAAGTCTCTTACAGCATTAAAAATGTTTTCATTGAGAATTGCCCTGTATTTTATTCCATCTATCTTCTTTGCTTCCTTGTCCCAGTTTAAGAAAAACATGCTGCTGCTGCTATGTTTCAGTGTGCGGATTTTGTGTGGAGCTTGACATGGACGGTTCTAGACAGGGGCCGACAGGGGCCACTGCCTGTGTAGAACTAGTCCTGGCCCCTTTTTATACATAAGGTGTTGCACTTTTAGCTTCATTTGTATTGAAATAAGACTAACAGTTTTCATCTGTTAGGTAAGGAGTCTGCAACCTGCAACCCCAGAGCTGCATGTGGCTCTTTGGAATTGTGGCTCACTTAATGTCTGTGTGCTTTGTATTGTTTTTCATTCTTTGGGCTCACTCTGTTAAAGTTGGTCTAGAACCACCACTGATTGACATGCTGTGTCGGCTTTGCCAAATCAGTTGATTTGGTGAAAGAAAACATGACTTCGATGACGGTTGACTTTGAGCTTTCACTGTTGACCTGTGTGCAAACAGAGCATGTTGGTTATAAGTTTTATGCGATATGAATGTAGTTCTATGAACTGGAGGTCCAAAAACAGTTAACACATATCAGTGACACACACACCTCCAGTAAAAATGGATATTGATATAAAGTAAAACCAAAAACATGAATCTAAAATTGCATTTCTTTTGTTCTTCCCAAGTTTTCGAGCAAATGATTAAGGTAACTACTCCATAAATTGTTGATGCTGACAGAATCTACCCCCTGCTAGTAGATGCTAAATGACAAGCAAACCCTGAAAAAATAAATCCAAGAGTTTCTACAACTCAAATTTAAACTAACGAGGTAAAAAATTATAACTATAGGAAAGTCAGCATCTCGCCAATTGCATATGGATGAGGAACTTTTTGAGCTGATTATGTAAAACGCGCCATTGTCAGCACAAATAATCGCAGCAGTAGCAATGATGTTACACATTTTACAAACCGAATTAGGAATTAGAGATAACTTCTTCATGGACCACTGCTCTGACGAATAAATGGAAGCACTAGAAAGCTTGAAGTAAGTTGACCTAATAAAGGTCAAAATGGGAGTAAAAGCAGTCCCATGCTTTCAGGAGAATATCAAATCTGAGCTAAACGTAACGGCTAAAAGGCCACATCTTATGTGTGTGTGAATCTCAGCTGTAATATGCGTTTGCTAAATTCAACAACGTATGCCAAGTGGGTGGTGTTTATTTACAGGCTTGTGAGCTCAATCGGCTAATAGCATTTGTAGCAGCTGAGAACATCCTCTCTGAGCACAGACACTGTCATATTATGCAACTACAGTACCAATTATGAGACCCATGAAGCCGCTAGCTCAACTTTACAAAATAACAACACTCCTGCACTGTTCCAAAAATGTGCTGTTTTCTGTTAGGTCCTGGCCGTTTTCACTATGTAGGTCCAGATTCACCAACATTAAAGGGGGAAAAAAATATATTTGTTGTTGTATTGACAGCAGTGATGTCAGTGCTATAGTTTAATGCTCTTCTTGTGCTCTGCTGTGTTAAGCGTTAATCCTGGCACTTACATTGCAGGAGGTAAAAGTGTGGTTGGAAATTTGAAGTTGTTTCAGGCTGTTGGATGCACAGATTGCATAAGGAGGGTGGGATGTTCTATTTTGTTGAGATTGATTGTTTCGTGAAGCGAGTGTTTTGGATTATTCCTGTGGCTTTAATCAACCAGGGCTCTGACGTCATGTTCACATATGTTTTCAAGGAGGGTGAGAAACTGTAGCCAAAACATAAGGCTATTTATCCCTGAGACTAGAAGAAAACTGCAGGCTAGCACTATAAAACATCCACCGTTTCTTGCAAGAGTATTCAAATGCCACAATAAAACATTTTTAACATTTTAGCAACTTACAGCACAAACTTAAATATATTCTACTGTTTATTTTTTTATAGAGCATCCTAATTGTGAAGTGGAAGGACATGATTTTGATATATAAAAAAAAGAAGAAAATCTGTAAAGTGTGGCATACATAAATTCCCTTTTAGTAGACTTCTACAAATTTTGGCAGTAAACTCTCCAACCAACTGCACAATGGCACAGTTGTTCACTCTACTGCCTGATCCTAAGACGATTCTGTGTCCAAATGCCTGTCATTCTTTCTTGTGAAGTTTTCATGATTTCCTGATGCATGCATTGGTTCCTTCTGGGTATGCATAGATAAAAATTCGTAGTGATGACACTATGCTGTGGGGATTCCTTTCAGCACAGACACAGAAGCTGGTCGGAGTTGATTGGAAGTTTGGATTGAGTTTAAATAGAATAACCCTTCTACAGGCTACAAAAGGCTTGAAAGTGAAATGAAGGGTCACTATCCAGCTGGACAGCAGCTCTGAAGATACAGCCAGAGCTACAGTAAAATGGCTGAGTTTGAAGAATAGTCATGATTTAGAATGGCACTGTCAGACATAAAACTTGCTTGAAAACTGATGTTCAAATGCTCTCTGTGCAATGTGACTGAGCTTTGCTTCCTTTTCAAAGGAAATTGGAAAAATAATTTTCCCTGTTGGTACATGTGTCCCAAAAGCAGAAAAAGGTGCTTCTCCAAAGAACTGACTCTGGCGGACTGAATACAAACACATTTTTAAATATTTCTTATCAAAAATAAAATTTTATCAACCATAAAATATGTTTAATTCACACTTACTGTGTTTGAAAATGCTTTCTTGAACCTCATTAGTTTCCGTTGCTTAATAAAACAAAAATCAAAATGGAAAACATTGAGGCTTGTAGTTGTAGCGTGATAAAAAGTAAAGAAAAAAATTCAAGACGTATATAAATACTTTTGCAAGGCACTGTATTTGCCTGACACTCAGTACAGCTCATGTTCTCCACCCTGATAGCTCCTCGTCCATGTTGCATGACCGCACTGCGTTACCTTTCAATTCAGAGCTATTACGCACTGCAGCTTTGAGGTCTCTTTTGAACTTGACAAATGTCATGGTTCCTTGCTTGCCTTGAGCAAACAGTTGTAATCTCCCATAATTTCCTCTGCCACATCTTTTAATGAGCCTATGCGATTGCATATTGTTCGATTAACCCAAATTATGCTCCAGCTGTTTCATTTGTTTTCAAGTCAGGATATAGTTTCCTCAGGTGATTCTCTGCTAAATTTCTCTAGTGTCGTATTCAATTCTTAGTTGATTATTGGGGACATTTATGTTCTGTTTATTATCATGTTTTTTTTTGTGAAGGTTTCACCACAAGCAACAACATATCTAATTAAAGTTTATGAAAAAGACGACAAGAGCCTAATGATGAAAACATAATTTATTATACTAATTATGTAATTACTGTTTATTTTAAATAGATGAGTCTGTGAAGGGATATTTTTGCTCTGTGTGCATGACAGAGCTGTAGGTAAAATTAATTAATTACAGGTTTTCTCGGTCGCTTTGGTACATTTCTTGAATCATCCATAACATTTGCAAAACAGTAAGTGCCTTTCTCAAAACAGTTTGTACAAATGGCAAAACTCCAT
>NW_015112634.1:514052-526128 GCF_001443285.1 Poecilia latipinna
TTTTGTGAACTTATGTTGTAGAGGTTGAGACGATTCAACACAGACCCATGTAATACATTTCGATCAACATGACATAAGTAATTGAAAATATCGGAAAGAGCAGACAATTGGATATAATCACTTGCATGGATGTACAAAAGCATTTGCAGATTGTTCAAAGAAATGGAAAACAGCTTTTTTGATGCTCACAAGTGACGCAAACTAACTGCAAAGATTAAAACAGGACATTTAGTAAATGTAAAGACATCTTTGGGTGTGTGCAAAGAGTCATTATTACTAGACAGTCTCTATCTGCAGCGCACAATGGGAACTCTTTTCAGGAGTGCTCCTTTCCCATGAAAACACCTCTTTTTCAACCGCCTGCAGTATTTATGCTGTCTCTGACCCCTGGCCTCAGTAAACATAGGTGCTCTCTCTTGACACGACCCATTTCTGGTCGTCATCGGTGACTTACTTTCATAACAGTTTCATTTTTATGTGAGGCTTGACTGTTTGGCACACACACACACAAGCATGCACGCAGTCTGTGCTAAACAGGCAAATGAGGCAAGCACCGTACTGGAATTATAAATTCGCAGTAAACTGCAGGTATCCCTGCGGTGTTTCACTGTTCAAATTGGGTTTAATTGATGGGCTAGGAACAGCTTCAACAATAAAAGATGAAATAACATTTTTTGGCACAAATTAAGCAGCGTTCTATTGCTAGAGAGGGGCTTCAAGGGTGAAGTTTTGCTCCCGACAGGTGGCATGAGTGCAGCTGTGGTTCGAATCGCCTCTTCACAGCCAGACAGTTCTCGTATTGACCCTGCTGGTTGGATTTGCCCTTTCTGTGTGCCGTTTGCATCACCAGAGTGTAATCCCCCCACAAGCTGAATGTCAATTTGGAGAACATCCAGCCCTCTGGGACCCTCCACAGTGTACAGCTGTCGTATATAGAGCTTTATCTAAAAAAAAAGAAAAAGAAAAACATCTTCACATTTTACAAATCATTTATTTGTAAAAAAAATTGCTTCTTATTGATTTGGGTTTGACATGTAGTTGGAAAAGTGAGTTTTGAACACATGGATGTTTTTATCCATATGTATATTTTTAATATGGATGCTGATGTGAAATTCACACCAGATGTTGGTAACAACCCAGGTAATCCACCCATGCAAAAAAAACAAACAAAAAAAAACAACAACAAAAGTAAATTAATCCATTAATATTGCATAAGGTAGAATGGCACTAGGAGCTGGAAATGCATTGGCTGTGATGGCACCATCAAGGCGACTCCTTTACGGGGAATCTAGTCACATTACACTCAAGTGTAATTTTTGCCAAAATTTTGAAGTTTCTGGTTCCCCCTTCCTTGCACTCTCAAGATTTTTTTTTTTTTTTTTTTTAGATTTTCAGTTTGTTTCAAGATTGACTGGAGCATAGCAGTGTTATTGTTTTTTATTCACATAACCAGTATATGGATTCTGTCATTGTCTAGCATCCATTTTGCTCTCTACTGTTGTAGGTCGTTTATCTGCTCAAATAAACTGTGCTCTAAAATAGGTACATTTCACAGCAGCTGATAGTTTCATCAATATAAACACGCATCCATTTTTACCATCAAGATAGTCCAGATGGAGTTTACCAGGAGATTTTCTATTTCCTTTAAACTGCAGTTGCTCAGTCAAAAATCCACATTAATGCTCAAAAACCTAAAAACCTGTAAAGGATTGTTGGACAGACAGTTCAAAGCTTTAGATTTTCTGTACATTTTGTTCCATTTGCCGTCCATACATAACAACCACAGAAAAAAATCAGATCATAAAACTTCCTCGGGCTAGCCTGATAGTTTTAAAGGCTGGAGATTGATCCTTCTGCTAACATCCTTTTGTATAAAGCAAGCTCGGGGAGACAAGTACAAATTTCAAGAAAAGCGAGATGCATAGGCTTAAATTTCAACAGAGTTTTTGTGAATCTGAATGTTTTTCTATGGTTGTATATTGTACGCCAATGCTGTCAGACACGGAGCAGAGTGACACCAAGTTAGACATGAACAACCATGAATAAATATATGCAGATGAACACAATTTCTTGTGTTTGTGGTTAACTGAATAAATTAAGGTTTTAATAGACCCTCACTTACTGTTAATGTACTACAATACAAGAGAAAGTGCCAGTTAAAATATAACTTGATGTTGTGCAAACTCAAACTGAGTGCTTTTCTTCTCTCCTAGTTCATCTCTTTATAAACAATGTTGTTCAGATTAACATTCTCAAAAAAGGCATTATGAACTTGCACAGATTGAAAGCAGAGCTGCTTTTTAATACTGGCATTTTTCTGCTTTTACATCTTATCTGAAGCAATGACTCCATGGGTCATTCCACTCTATCACACATGTTTTTTTGTATCTCAGGTTGACTTGGGTTGTTATGACATTTGGTAAAATTATCTTGTCAATAGCTCCATTAAGATATTAATGAAGAAAATTATTCAAAAGTTCAGTGCTTCTTTTCCACTGTGGATGTTTAATAAATGTAAAAACATAAAAATTATTTTAGCTCAGCTATGATTCGAGATCCAGAAAGAAAGCCCAGACATCTCTTTGCCCAGTGACTCTCCAGTTCCTTCTGGAGGATCCCAAGATGTTCCCAGGCCTGAAGGGATTTATAGTCCATCCAGCAAGTTCAAATGGAGGCGCCTGGGAGATATTCTGATCAGATGCTGAAACATCCACTAGCTCCATGCCATGTGGAAGAGCAGCGATTCTTCTGGATGATGGAGATCCTCATCCCATCTCTGAGAGTGAGCCCAGCCACTCTATGGAGGAAGCTCCTTCTTGCTGATTCTACACAGAATGTATTTTTTTTTATTTTTCCCAATTTTGGGTCCTGGGGCTGCATAGTCCCCAGTTCAAAAAGGCCCCTTTCACATGGGGCCACCACCTGTAGGAAGGGACATTCAGGTCAGGTGCGACCTGACCTGAATGTCAGGGCGGAGATCAGGGTGTGCAAATTGCCTCACAGTCTCACTCTTGTGAGATAAATTTTCAACTCGGTCTCAAAATCATTTTTGCTGCATTACAGTTCCTGACATGAAATATTCAGTGAATCATTATGAAGATTTCAGAAGTGAGAGAAATTAGGCAGATTTTAAATTTTTAAGGACGAGGACAAGAAAAATGAATCTCAGTGTTACTGTTGGAAATGCAAGTGGTGCAAAGCACTTGATTAATGGGAATTTGTTTGTGCCCAGCAGCAAAAACCTTTATAGAACTCCTAATTGCACAGCTGATGCCAATCTGCAGGGTGCTTCTAGGTTCTACAACAAAGTGACAGGACTCCAGAAACATTTAGATCCTGCTGGGTTGCAGTGAATCTCATTTGCTGCCAGAGAGAATGTAAAATGACAAAATAGGTCAGACTAAGAATAGAATTGGGACCTGACATCCCAAGAGCAGGTGTTAATTAACACAGTGCTTTAAAACATACCGCATGCAAGCAAAGTCATCCTTATCAGACAGTTGAGTACATTGTTTTGCACAGTCCAAGGTTTGATGCATTTTATTGTGTTAAAAGTATAGAGCTAGAACATATTCTCCTTCATTTACCTCCTGAGTCTCATAGGTGAACATTTAAGGTAAACATTTTCGTGCACAAGAAAGTTGACCTACTCTCATATTTTCAGTACAATCCCTTGTGCTTTGAATTCCCAGTTGTTGAATTTTCAAATTATTCAGTGCAAAACCGTGGTGCTTCTGAATATAAGCTCAAAGTCAGCAAAATGCATCAGTTCCTTCAGAAAAATTAGTGAGCTTACATATCTAACAGGCCTGTTCAGGTATGTGGTTATGAATTCTTTACCATTTCTGCAAGTTCATATTAATATTAATGTCAATGCAGAGTGTCTTAAGAGCTTTATGCATTTTTAAACCTCGGCGCTCTTGTTTTTTTTGGAGGGTTGCATTTATGTAATTCTCTGGTCTACATAAAATGAACATTAGAGTGGGACTGGATTTTCACATGCGATTTCAGAACATTTGTTGTCTCTGCATTGCCACATTAATGTAATTTGCCTTCTGTCAAGCCCCAGGAAAGATTACATGCTCAGAAGGCTGAAAATTATATCTATTTCAAAGCTTTAGTTTGGAAAATTAAAGCAATATTTTTGTGGACCGTTTGGCTTTTTTGTGCTTACTCAAACTGGCAAAAATACATTTTACTTAGGGAATTCACTTCTTTTAGGTCTGTCACTTAAAAAATAAATAAATAAATAAATGCATGACACGTGTTGCATCTTGTCCACACATTATGTCCCATCCTTGTCAACATAACTCAGAGCTCAGATTGCTTTTTCTGCAATAGAAATGTATTGATTCTCTTATCAGGATTAATAAAGTCTGAGGTTTATCAGGGCCACTGTGCATCTCCGACTCCGAGAGGACAGTGAAGCTTTATCTTTAATCGGAGAAGATGAGTGCATGCAACCCTGCTTCAGTGTCGGGGGTAAAGATGGCACGGAAATGAGAGATGATTTAACTGAGATATCCATGATCGTTAAACCTAAAGGTAACAAAAAAACAAAAATAGCACTGGCTTGAGAACATATGCAGAGCCTCGAAAAGGTATTTATGTAACACTTTAACATTTTCCAGTTTTATAGCTACATACTTTGATGGACATTTAATGTGGCACACTAACACAAAGCAGCACATAATTTTAAAGTGAAAAGACAATATTACATAGCCTTTGTGAACAAAAATATGTAAAATATGCAAGCAAATCTATTCAATTCAAAGCCAAAAAACATGTGTAAGAAGGTTCTTTGAGCAGATAAGATCCAAATGGAGCTCTTATTTTGATTCAGAAGGGCTGCATATAATGCACAATTGTTTGAAAGAAACTTTTTAAGGCCTGTATAATTTTCCTAGCATTTTACATTTACTATTTCTTGTTTTGATAGCTCTAATTGTTTCCCATTAAAATGTGTTGAAGTTTTTGGTTTACATGTGATGAGATGTAAAAAAAAACAGTTCTAGGGGTAACTATACTTTTCTGAGATGCATAACTGGTGGTCTAAAGTCGCCAGGATGTTCTGCTAAAAGAAATGAGCCAGTATTTTGACTAACATTTTGTGTCTTGAATAGAAAATTTGGCGTTTATTTCCATGGATCAACAGTTATGCCAAGGTTTTGTGACAGATCTGTCTGCCTATGTCTGCACTGCTGAATTATCCAGTCATGTCTGGCTGCCAGGGTTTGGTTCACACTGCTGTGTTGATATTGTGGGCCAGTTCAAGATGTAACACAAGACCATGCCCAAAAGATTGCTTCACCCTGATGTATTCCTTGAACAGCAGAGAAATTAAGAATGATACAATAAATCAAGGATATTTCCATTATGTACATTGTTTAGACTGTTTGGTGCATGTGCTGATGTGAACTGTGACACTGGGTATTCTCTCATATGGAAACAACTTCCATCAAATGTATTTTGATGTGTAAACACACATCCCAAAGAAAAATGAGGAGTGGAAATCTGAGCTTGTCATTATTCTCTCTGAAATTACCTTCAAAGACTTCTAGTCAGAAAAAAAAGACTCTTTCTGTACTGTAACTGAAATTTTCTTGTTAAAATACATGAAGTTTTTGCCTTCAAGAACCTTGTTTTGTTAATTCATGTGCAATATGGTCACCTCCCTAAGATAATAGTCCAAGTAATTTTTTGACAAAAGTGATTTTGGCAATAAAATCCTCATCTCTTTATTTCCAAAAGGTGCTTTAGACAAAAAAAAAATAAAAAAAAATAAAACAAACAAACAAACAAACAAAAAAACACTTGTGGCAAAAAAATAACTGAAACTGTTATTTTAGGAAGGTGATGATGTACAACTTATTATTTTCCCTGAATACCATACAATAGCTACAAAATATGTGTCAATACATTTGGTCCCTTTTAACTTTTTCTTGTCATGTTGCAAAGCCCATTTTAATGTATTTAAATATATGTGTAAACTATTTATGTCCAATCATGTGTAGTGTATTATCTCATATTTGACAGGGTGCACCCTGCAATTTTCATAAAGCAAGTCCATAGATGTGGGCCAAATCCTTCACCTTTGGACCAGGGAGCATTGTCACTTTTGAAGCAAAATGGGGAGATTTGGAAACCTGAGAACCTGTCAAGGGTGACAAATTGATGTTTAGCTGCTCTGTGGGTACTTAGCTGCACTGCGTGACACCCGTGGGTAATTCTGCACGATAGAAGACCTTACAAATGGAAGAATTAGAAAGGAAATTCAAACTATTCAGACCTGATGTACTGATGCGCTCTGCCGCTGTAACCGACAGAGGAGAGTGACTGACCCTTCAGGCACTGGCTCCTAACCCCTTTGCAAAGCCCTCCAAGTGCAGAGGAGGCACATTTTAATACAGGTCACATCTGTGTGCGCTCAACTGGGGAGCGAGTCATTTGCCTCCTAAAGTGAGGTACTTTGCATTGACCACTTAGGGTTGAATGTGGGTATGGCTAGGGCAGAACTGGAGGCAGAATCTGTATGCAAACCTTGAGGTGCAGCTGTAATTTATGGTGTGCAATGTTGTGTAAATCTGGATTTTTTTCGAGGGCGTACCTCATTTTCGGCTTTTGGACGTATGTGCAGTATTTTTATAGATCCTATGCAATGTTGTCTAAATAAGACCAATTCCTCTGCAGAGCTCAGTGACATGAGGGAATTTTACAATACAAATTTTTGGTCTTGGAGAAAACATACATCCAAATGATACAGGATAACAGCTCGAGAAGACTGGAAGTAGGAACCCCCGGTGCTGGACTAACATTAGTTTTTCCCTGTGTATTTCAATAGGATTCAATGATAACTCTTAACTTGTTATCATTTGCCACTATATTTGGTCATGTGTGAGCAAAACCTATAGATTATTTAGGGGAATTGCTTTTTTTCCGCTGAAAGATTAGGGAAAAATCTTTTAGGGGAATTCTTGGCTTTGAACATTGTAATTATTAACTAGTGTTGCAGAAACGCACATCTCTATTTTTCTCTCCAAGTTTCTCTGATTGGTTTAATTAACATAAGTTTAAATACCTGCACCCTTTGGAATGTGCTTACGTAATCTTAAATTTATAACCATTCAGTACACAATATAAGTTACTTTCGTCACACTCGAGCAATTTGCTGTTTGCATAACAATGGGTCATTGGTATAAACATTTCCAAATGTTATATATTTGCACCTACACAGGCTGGCCTTCTGTTTGGGTTTCATGAAGAGATCAGTGGACCCATCTTTTCTGTGACTGCTCAGAATAAAGTAGCTGCGCCACAGCTGTGTGTGAAATACCTTTCCTGCTGTGAATTTACCCACTTGGAAACCTTTGATACACCCTTTCATGGTTAGGCATGGCAAGAGGTTGGTCCTTCAGCAAATTCAGGTCAAACATGTAACAAAAATTTCACTAGTCACTGCACACAAAGTCCCCTATGGGGCCCAATCAGCACCAGCCTCCTCTGGCTCTGCTTACAACTGCCACAGCAGGCGGACATGACACAGTGCTCTACAGAGCGTGACATAAATTTCTAAATCATACAGACATTTAAGTAGACAGTTTTACCAAAAATAAAATGTTCCCTTAGCCTTTGGTTTTTGTGTTGTCCTGTGAAATGCGATTGATAGATGTTGAAAGAAAGGTCTTGTCTACCTTCCTGAATCTGTTCATATGCAATATGGCCAAAGTGTTAATATCTTGTTGACTTTTTTTTCTTTACATTTTATCATGTTACCATATCAAATATCATTGTATTTTTTTTTCTTAAAAGCCAACGTAGGGTAGCCCATGATTGTAAAGTGGAATGAAAAGGATACATATTTGTAAATTTTGTTAAGCATTTGCTGCTCCACTCTGTCAACAGCAGAGTCATTTTAATGTGCATTTACACCCTTTTAGAGTACGTCTCTTCCAGCTTTGCATGCCTAATAACAATGTTTGCCCATTCGTCCTTGTAAAATGGCTCAGGCTCTGTCAAATTTGGTAGAAAACATACAGCCATAAATGCTATAGCCTTCCTACAAATTATCAATTTGATTTTTATCTTAACTGTCACTGGTTAATTATAATAAAATGTTTTCATTAGTGGTGGGACTCAACTAATTTCTTTTTATCGAGTTAATTGCAGGGTCTGTAATGAATTAATCATTAGTTGTCTACATGTCGTCAGAAAAAAGTATTTGCTGCTGCTTACATATACTCCAGTCAAAACTCAGGAAAGGGAATAAATGCGTCCAGAGGTATATAGTAATATTTACTCAATTTCCATTTAACTCGGCAATGTTTTGAACAAAATGTACTTCTACAAGTATTTTTCCTCGACCATGCAGTCCCTATCTCATTGATTCTGCTACGCATATAAAGGTGAAGTGAAAATAAAGTAAACAATGTTTTTTTTTCTGGAAGTGCTTTGCTTTACTCTGACATATATACACTACTTAATGATTTCAAAAGCTTTATATTGTTAAAAATAGATAAATTAGTTTCTTCTGCCTACATTTTTTTTTTCACAATGCCACAATTTACACATTATTTTGTATTTTACCTGCCTGATTATTTAGTTTTTTATAAATTAAATCAGATGTTATGGTCAAACACTTACTCAGTACATGTGTTTAAAAAAATCTTCTCTTACTGGAGTCACTTTTTGCAAGACTGATTTCTGCTTCTGCTTCGATAAAATTGTGTCGAAGTGCTTGAGTTAAATTTTAGGTTACTCTGCTGAAATCTGTATATATAAATGATGGTCATTGGCACTTGCATAATAGAAAAACAGTGTAGTATTCTGACTGTGATTTGGGAATGCAATCAAACAAACCTCAGAAATGTTTCAAACAAATTCCACCCACAATCTCACATCCCAGCGAATGGAAGAAATACCAAAGGCAATGTTCTGCGAAACCCTCCCACATCCCCTTTTAGGACCATCGGACCACATTGCTCTCTGCTTATACTGTCAGTTTATTTCCAGCTGTTGAAAAATGGATCACCACATTCTGATGAGATCCTTTTAGAACCCTATCCCCAGGCACATCAAACTAAACGCTCAGACCAGCCTCCATCCTGACCTGTTTGCATTCGAAGCCAACAAACCTACAGGGAGTTTCATATCCCCTGCCCTATATCCCATCATCACAAATCCTGGAAATAATGATTTTGACACAGGTTTTTAATATCTACCTCACGAAAGTCGTAGGACTATCTGTGCTGGATATTGAGCTTCCTCACAGAGAGATTGTAGGCTTGATGAGCAGAGGCACTTCTCTCTGGTGTTCAGCACAGATCTGCCTGGCTGTATTCCCCAGGGTTGTTTGCTCAGTCGCCCTCTGTTTAAAGTTTAATAAATGACACGTAGACAACTCAGTAATAAAATCTATCAACTCAGAAAGGGCACTGAGTATTCACACGGGGGAAAAGTAGTTAATTGAGCCCAATGCTCAAAGTCAACAAAACCAAGGATTTGATTGATGAGTTTTAGAAAATAAAAGACCAAAATACACAAGTGCGTCTACACAAATAGAGTAGAGGTGTAGAGTAGGTAACATATTGAGGTCTATGGGAACCTGTGGAAATTAGCACACACCTAATCTTTCATGTAGAAAACCTGGAAAGAACTTCACTTCTCAATTATTTCTTTGCCATCCACAGAGGAGCCATAGTAACATCACTTTTATGCTCCAAACCACCCGGGAGATAGAAAAGGGGAATCTGAAAGGCCATTCAAGGACTTGGACACCTGCAGTGTCTGATAGCACACAGTGGAGCTTCTTGCATGAAGAAGCCTGCTTCAAATTAATCAGTTATCTGATATTCTGGGGGGTCGACAGGCAAAATGCAGTGCAGTCCTTGAGAAACCTCCCTATTCTTAGCAGCAACCAGAGTCTTTACAACTATGTGCAAGTGCCCCAAATGACTCATCTCAAAAACTGCAGCTGCAGGGTCCACCATTGATGAACAAGTATTTATGCAATGAATTTCAAGTAGTTTTGCACAGTGGTGGTTTCTTTTACTGAAAGTTATTTACAAAGGTTTTTCAGACTACATTTAATATCTTTAATATCTACAGAAATTTGTTTCAGACAGATTGAATAGCAGAACTGCTGAGAATACTGTAAATGTTCCCTAATACCTCTCTGTTTTGTAAAAGTCCATACATTCTGCCCACTGCCAGTCAGTGTCTGTTATTAACAAGCATGAAATTAACAACATAAGGGACATCTCGGGTTTCAGTCGCACTCAGTGTAAGAATTAGAGAAAGGCTGTGAAATAAGTGAGAACAAGAGTCCAACTTCAGAGTATAAAAAAGGGTATTTTACTGTATAATAAGGTGTGTTTTCTTTTTTCTTTTTTGAGAGCTATGCTGAAAATGTGTTATGAAATTCTTAACGTGCTTTGTTTACTTTGCTCTGTTTAGAAAACTGTTAGATTTAAAGCACTGTTTGCCATTTAGATGTGAAAGTATTAAATATTTTTTAACATCACTCAAAAACCTATAGTTTTTAAAAATAATTATAGCTAACATAGGTTAACATGTATTATATTTAGAATACAGAGAAAAAGAAATGTTTCTTTTATGTGAGCACAAATTAATTTTTGCTTTATTTTAATCTAAACAATGGTCAGATTAAAAAAGAAAAAAAAAAAGCTGTTGTATACTTTTAGGTTGGGTGAAGGTTTATGAAACGTGATGACATGCTGTTTTAATGTAGTCTCATCATCCAGACACGCAGTGTTCCACGATTAGCTTGCTAGTTTCACTGAAGGCCATACTTAGCACAAAGTCCGTTGCTCATATGTTCTCGTCAACTGTCTTCAGAATTGCTACAAGGGGCAAGTTTTTGACAGCAAGCAGGGAAGTAAGTGTTTGCCCTTGCAGTTTTACCTAACATGTCATGAGGCCATGCTGAGAAACAAGAAGCCTAAAGAGACACAGCTGTGACTAAAACATCTCTGCCTTAGGCTCCATTACTGCTTCAGTGGAGATAATGCAGCCCTTCTCAAGAGCAAATTAGTATTCTTTGCTAAATAGATGAAGCAGACTGAAAACTGTCCAATCTTTTCACACCAATTCATATGACGTTTGGAGATGGATATAGTTATCTGATTATTTGTTTTTTGTTTTTTTTGACACTTGATCCAGGCCAAATGTTTGTGTGTTTCCCTTCTGGAATTCGCATCTTGGTAAGAAAGTTTTACAAAATACTTTTTAGTAAGTTCACTGTTACTCAAACACATTTAAAGCAAATTTGTTTCCATGAAATCCTTCTGATAATGTTATTATACTACTTCAGTTGATACATATGTTCTTCACATTGGTTTTATATGTTAGTACGTGATTGATATTTTCATTGCTTTTATACATATTATAAAACCAACAACCATGTATGCATTTTTGTTTCTCTCTTTATCAACCATCTTGGACATCTCTAAATAGGCTTACTCAAAATCCATTCTTGTGGAATATAACAGTTGTGATTTTTGATAAATATACAAAAATTCCAGTTTTAAAGAGAAGAAGAATATATGTTGTTTACAGTAAAACAAATGTAGTCCAATGAAATGTTTAAAAATGACATATAAGGATATTAGGTTTCAGTTTTATTACCCATCTTTTAGAGACAGCTTTTCCAATCATGTTCATTTATTTTAGTTTTCCAATTAAGCAGCACCAGTTCTATGTGCATATCAATATTTGAAGCGCTATGAGCTTTGCACTTGTCTTGCTTGACATTTAATTTGAATTCAAGAATTTATTCTGCGTACCACATAAAAATAAAACCACAGCTGATTCATAATTCTCAGATTTTTACTTTTGTTTCAACGTTAAACCAATAGATATGTCTGTCATGAAGATAATCTTATGCTGTGCGAGATAAAATTTAAATTCTGGTTTTAAAACCATTTCAATTGCTTCACTTGGAATTAAAAAAAATATATATATATAGTGTGAATGCACTGCCATCCCACACACGTGTCTCTAGTGTTTCCAGCCAATTGCCTCTGAAACCTGTGCAAACTGTTCCCTTTGACTGAGTTTA
>NW_015112634.1:528481-539781 GCF_001443285.1 Poecilia latipinna
TTTCCCTTCTGGAATTCGCATCTTGGTAAGAAAGTTTTACAAAATACTTTTTAGTAAGTTCACTGTTACTCAAACACATTTAAAGCAAATTTGTTTCCATGAAATCCTTCTGATAATGTTATTATACTACTTCAGTTGATACATATGTTCTTCACATTGGTTTTATATGTTAGTACGTGATTGATATTTTCATTGCTTTTATACATATTATAAAACCAACAACCATGTATGCATTTTTGTTTCTCTCTTTATCAACCATCTTGGACATCTCTAAATAGGCTTACTCAAAATCCATTCTTGTGGAATATAACAGTTGTGATTTTTGATAAATATACAAAAATTCCAGTTTTAAAGAGAAGAAGAATATATGTTGTTTACAGTAAAACAAATGTAGTCCAATGAAATGTTTAAAAATGACATATAAGGATATTAGGTTTCAGTTTTATTACCCATCTTTTAGAGACAGCTTTTCCAATCATGTTCATTTATTTTAGTTTTCCAATTAAGCAGCACCAGTTCTATGTGCATATCAATATTTGAAGCGCTATGAGCTTTGCACTTGTCTTGCTTGACATTTAATTTGAATTCAAGAATTTATTCTGCGTACCACATAAAAATAAAACCACAGCTGATTCATAATTCTCAGATTTTTACTTTTGTTTCAACGTTAAACCAATAGATATGTCTGTCATGAAGATAATCTTATGCTGTGCGAGATAAAATTTAAATTCTGGTTTTAAAACCATTTCAATTGCTTCACTTGGAATTAAAAAAAATATATATATATAGTGTGAATGCACTGCCATCCCACACACGTGTCTCTAGTGTTTCCAGCCAATTGCCTCTGAAACCTGTGCAAACTGTTCCCTTTGACTGAGTTTAATAATTTTGCAAAAACCAGAAGTTTTGATGGACATCAGATGACTCTGCATTCCATTTAGAATATGACAAGACTATGTTTAAAATCATTTCCGGAGAGGATGGGCATAAAACTGAATCTAGATCTGCAAAACATAAAGGACACTCGTTCCAAAGGGCGATTTACAAAGGTTTAAAGGCCACTTATAGTCTGAAGAACTAGACTGTTAATTTAATGTCCTTTTCCTGAGAAGAAAAGGAACGTTACCTGAAAACTTTACTAAATAAATGAAAAGAACCAAGCATAGCCAAAAACCTGCTATTCCTCGCACTGTTAATTCACAATCCAGTAATATTATTGCACTACCAATTTTATTATTTGCCGTACATATACGGGTTCCTTGTTTCCAAGAAAGTAATTGTTTGCAGAATAGCATCTATGGACACACCAAAAACACTTTCAGCGAAAAATGTTCCTGACCTGCATGTAAAATAAAGAGATCATATTGATCTCGCTGCTGCTTGGTTGAGCAACTTGCCGTCAGAGTCTTTACAGTAACCCCATAGGACCAGACTCGAAATGCTCAGCAGAGGTTAGCCGGGGCTTTTGTTAGCAGACAGCCCCCTACCCGCCCAGCTGCTCTGGGTAGCAGCATCTCCAACTGAAATAATTGCCAGATGTAGGAGGAGAAGGAGCATGGCACTGAGGCATACAATAGATCTATAAAAAATAGAGCTAAAATCAGGCTTCTTTCTTGATTTTGTCAAAATAACCATCATGTTAAAGTGCCAGTTCCAAATCCTGTATGTCCCTTAAGTTAAAGCATATTTGAAAGTATCACAAGCGTCTACTGTAGAGGTGGATGACTAATTTTGGCAGCAGAAATATGCCAGCAACATTCCTGCACAGCCCTGTCTGCCTGTGTGTGGATGACACAGAAAAAAGATGTGTCTTTCTTTAGAGTTGCTCCTTCCCTGGGGCTATGCTCTTTATAGAAGCAATGAGTGTGCATTGATTTCACAGAGGAGTCTGATTACAGAACATCTGATTCGTTTTGGTAAATATCCGTCTGATTTTCACACTTCTAAACCTTAAAAAATTGTCAGAGATAAAAAGAAAAAAAAATTCCAAATGCAATTTAAGGGAAGATGCATTGTTACACCTGAAATTATGTTTTACGCATTATTTTTTTTTTTTAGTTTTTTTTTTACAGAGACTTCGGTGATAATGATATTGTAAGAGGTTTTAAGGAAGGATAATACATTAGAAACTGTAAAAAAAAACAAAACCCACAGCATTAGAACAACAAGAAAGCTTTTCATTCAGTGATATTAAATAATTATTTTTGCGTAAGTAATCTACAGAAACATAGCTTTCAATACAATCTTGAAATGTTTAATTTCTTGTAGGTGATCTAGTCAAAATCTGTGTTGATAATACCAAAGGGTCAAAGATCATCCCATCTGACACAGGGTCTTGTACAGCAAAGTGAATGTGACAAGAACGAGGTTGTGTTTTTCTTTTTTGTTAAGTTGTGTAGCTGCCAAGTTTTATCCGATCAAACGTGGGTTACTTGAGGACTTTAAAGGAGTTTTATGTCACATTGGAGTCATGTTGACATGTTCAGGTTATTTTATTAAAGATTAATATGTGAAAAAAAAACAAAAAAACAACCTTAATTTAAACAAAACAAAATTTTATCTTTTCTTTTTTAGGCAGCTTAGTGGAAATTATTCTTTTGTCATATGCAGCATGAAAGTGTTTGGCCTTTGAGGAAAGCAAAGGAAATCACCTCTTAAAGGAGCAGACGAGATGTGCTGGTCCAAAAATGGAACCATCATGACAGCGCGAAGGCAACGTAACACAATAACATGGTATTATAAAACGGCTTTATGCTGCTGTATAACCTATGACTAAAAATGATTTGCATTTTTTGAACTACAGTCGTAAACATAACTTTCTGTTACATTTGCAACACCCAAAGTCACACCTGAAGTAACTATATGTTTAACAAATACCCAATTTATTATGCTAAGGTATAATTTTCCATTAAAGTGTTTCTTTAATTGGACTTAAATGTACTTATATGTACTTATATATCAGCTTTATTTAGGTTGTTCTTTCAAAGATAAACACACTTTATTTATTGTTGATGGTTATAAAGAAAAGCAACCCTGCTTTGTAATAAAATCAAAAGTTTGCATGTTCTCTCTGTGCATTTGTGGATTCTCTCTAGATCTCCCACAGCTCAAAGATATAACCATCAGGGTAGATGGTCTCTGAATTGTCCTTAGGTGTGAGTGTGTGCTTGCATGGTTGTTTGTCCTGTGTCTCTGTGTTGCCCTGCGATGGACTGGGGACATGTCCAGGGTGTACCCAGTCTCTTGCCCAATTTCTGTTGGAGATTCACACCAGCAACCCAAAGACAAGTGGGTAAAGACAATGGTTGGATGATTTAAGTGTAAGTGTAAAGAGGTTTTTTGGTCCCTGAGCAATTTCAGGGAAGTGGTTAGCTGACTAATTTGACTTTAATCTGAGGGTGAAAATAAGAGGATAAATTCAAAGTCAATCAATAGGGGTCACACTTAATTGCAATCAATTGGTCCAGGAACATTCTAGGAACCAGCTTGCATTCCTAATATGGAGGCTTTAACACCTCCATCTCTCTGTCTTGTTTTCATGTCATGTCCCACTATGAGGCTGTATGTTCTGGTGTATGTTATCGGTCGGTCATTCCGCATTTACAGACCTTTACTCGACACAGACAAATGTAACACAGCCTAAAATGAAAGCAACATTTATCTCAATTAAATCAGATGAGGGTGATTAGTGCAGGCTTTGATTCAACCAGGTAAGGCTTCTTTATGGCTTTTGATCTCTGGTTCTGCCTTTCTTTGCCTGAGTTGGTACTTTGGTTCTTTACTATGTGTGTTTCTGTAGCCAGGCATCATCCTGGCTCAAAGGGGCTGTTCTCGCATTCAGAGTTTAAAACATTCAATCCTTCTGCTAAGAAAAAAGACAGCTTCGTGGTCTAACAAATTTATTAAGGTTTGAACTTATGACTACTCAAGGACCATTTTAAAACATTGTGAATTTCTAACTGAGCAAAATAAGATTATTCATTTGTAAAAGAAAGTTGGACATAGATTATTCATGCAAAGTGTTAAAACTTTAAGGCATAAAATGAATAATTTTGAATTCTGGACAGCACCTGTGTGGGATACAAGTTACTTACGAGTCTTACAGTGCAACACGGGCATTTTCAAAGGAGCTAGAGAAAAATTGTGTGTATAGGTGAAAGGTGAAATCTGATGTTTGTGTACACTACATTAATTTTATTGCTGTTATTTTCTTTAGGTGCCAGTCTACCATTTCTAGGCACTATTTCTTTAGTGTACCATTGTCCAATCACAACTGTTTTCGAATTCATCTTAACTTAATGCCATAGTATAGGAAACTTCCCCGAGTTCATACACTTCTTAAACACATTTTAAATTTAATTAGCATGATTTTATTGACAATACATTACTGATGAAGCTGTGACCCAAACATGAAAAGAGGTTAATGTCACTCATGGTCTATTGACTAATAAAACGAGACTTTTAGGTTTTTTTGTCTATGTTTTGCATGTATATTGCTTCTTGTTTTGCTTTCTATTATATTAGGTGATAACATTCTTCTTGTAGCTTTGTGCTGCTTTAGGTACATTTTACACCCTGAGTCTGAGTCTTTTGTCTCTCATGTCAAGATTTATATGTGTTTCCTTCCTTTTCTGGACATTTTGTTTGTGACTTCTTGCCTAGCAGCGCCTTTTGTTTTGTTTAAGTAAATAAATTTATTTCTCTCTCTGCCAGCCTACATTTGTGTCCTCCTCTACTGCACCTCATGACACTGTTCCAATTCATCCCAACATCCCTGCAGTTTAACAATATTAGTCATACGAAAAGCAGTTAACAAAAAACATTGAATTCATGCACAGCCATCTTTCCTACACCCTCTTCACCATTTTCAAACAAAGCACAAAAGACATGACTTCTCATTTTGTGATTTTTTCCTTTTAAATAGAGATGAAGAGTCATCTATATCAACCTTTTTCTTTGCAGCGTGACTCACTGGATGTCTTCTACTGTTTTAATAGCAGTAGGTCAGATTTTTCCTTCTTTCTTTACAATATGCTTTGTTGCCATTTAAAAGTCTCCAGAATGAATAAACATTTTTTTAATAGCAACCTGCTCATTTAAAATGATCTTTGTTAGTGATTTGAAGAATATTCAAAATATAATTGCAGCATTTGAATTTATATAATGTGTGAAAATCTTTTAACATTTTGCTCAAGCCATTGCATCATAGAAATCTGTTGTCTAAGACATGCCTGAGCCAGAGTTGTTTTTGTTTGGGTTTTTTTTACCTCACATACTTGAAGTGATGACACTGGCAGTCAGATTATTCTGACACTAGTACTGGAAAAGCAATGCAGAAATTAGTCTTACCTTTTCAGATGAACTTTTTCAAACTCCCAATTCACATTTAGTTTTACTTAGTCCGTTTTTGATTTTATAACAAAGGATGAAATTACCACAACTGCTTTACACCACAATAAATTGCAAGAGTAAGTCAAGCTTTTAACATTGACAATGATAATTACCAAAATATATGTGAATAAAAACAAAACTGTTTAAGTACAGCACTGCATAAAACTAAGGGCTAAAGGCTAGCTAAGGGCTGCCAAACTTCACATTAATGAAAGTCTGGGCCATCTGCTTTAAGTATTTCACACCAAATTTGGCAGTGTGTTTAGAGTCAAACATGAATTAGTTCATGTTTAAGTGTCTGAGTGAATGCTGACCTTTATAAGTTGAAATGAATGGCATTGGCAAGATGTTTCTGTTTTTACAAGATGAAGTTAGCATGTGATTTGTAGCTTCTGATCAATATGTTTCACTGTTTTTGTTTTTCACGGGAAACAGCAGTGATCTGTATGGGAAGCCAATTCCTTGTGCTTTTTCATTTTTTTTCCATTTTAATTTATTCTTTTTCATGTATCCTTTTATTTTCTTATGTATTTAATTTTGGCTGAAATTGCTCTCCATACTTTCATATATGTCTGCCACTAAAAATGGAAACACTGAATACTTGTTTTAAATTACTAGAAAGGATTATGCATTCAAAAATAACATTTTCATGTTCTCTCTTATCTGTTGTTAGTTTAAATATATTTTACAAAATAATTTGAGTGAATGATACATTCTTAGTGTAAAACATTTTTGCTGCTAGTCTCTGTTCAGAAAGTGGTTAAACATTAAATTACTGGAGCAAACATGTTTTTATTGCTGGTGAAAAACAGAACTGTTATTGGAACATCTCTGCTTTACATGATGCAGCTCAATCTTTGTTTCATGATGAGAATTTTCACAAGATGTCTTGATTTTTTAAATTTTTTTAATCTTTTTTTTTTTTTTTTGAAGTTTCGTATCCAAACATACTCATCTCTGGGAAACCAAATCTGTCTCCTTGCTCAACAGTATCATGGTTAGTCATTACTATGGCATTTATACTTGCATATAATTTTTTTGACAGTTGAATGGAGCTCCTTGAGGCATCTAGAAATTGTATCCAAGGATAAATCAGACTTGTGGAGGTTCACAATTCTCTTCCTGTTATCTTCCCTGGCATGTATTGATTTTCATGCAATTTCAAACTGCTTCTGCACAGGCTGACTTTCTGTGCCAGTGGGTTCAGGATCCCGTGATCTCTGCCTTAAACACTCGAAATCCTTAAAAAAATCTAAATCAAGTCGGTGATTTGACCGACTAGGCAAAAGAAGAATAGAGGAAAATAAATAATGTTGTGAAAGTTACTATTCAAGCCCACTTTGTTGGCATTGATGCTGATATGCAATAGGCATCAGTAGCAAAAGGTTAATTAACAGTATTTTTCTACAATTTGCAGGCCTTTATAGTTTCTTACGAAAGATACGATTCAAGAAATAAAACATGTGCACCCACTTCGAGATGTGAATGGGGATTAATCATTCTTAGTATAACTAGATGAACTGGACTTAGATTTCTGCCCCATGGCAGTTCAGTGGATATAGCACAGGAGATAGTTTGATAAAATGGGTGAATGTTTGTTAATATCCTCCCTATTAATATTTTAGTTTCTTGATATAATTTTTTTTTCTGTCTCTGTGTAGCCTGTGACATAGGTGTGTATCATACAGCAGATTTGCTCCACTTCCTGCTGTCTTAATAAAATGTCAAGCTGCAGTGAGCTGTGTGATTCCGATGCTTTTGCTATTCCCCAGTTTATTCAGTACCCAGCCTATGAAATTTAATTTCATTTGCCTTGAGAATATCACAGCAGTAACTGGCTCAGGTGTGGGCCGGTTACTGGGGCTTTCAGTCCTCAGTTTTGAGATGATGATCTGTACTGCCACTTTAACCTCATCCAGTTTCAAGCTCCAATTTTACAGACTGTTCAGCAAACTCCAGAGAAGAAGTGTGTAATTTGCTGTGAGACAAGAGTGGTACTTTGTCTTTTGAGGGAAAAATGTCACTACTTATTTCTCTTTTTTTTAATTATTTACTGCCTTAACATGAATAAACTTGCAATAATAATTAGTGATGAAAATTAACAATAAAAACTGGGCAGACAAATTCAATGCATTATAAAATAGCCCATGCTCTGCTCTACTTTAGTGGATAAGTAAAATCCATCCAACATTAGATTGTTCCTCATTTCTGCAGCAGTTTGTAAATTCATTTCACATTTTGTGAATTATTCTGTAAGGTTTTAGATTCTCTAATTATTGCTCACGTTTTACACATGAGCAAACAATCAACCCCAAATCCACTTAAATGAAAATTCCTTTTGCTTTTGTTTGAATACTCATATGTTGCTTGTTAGTGACAGCATATTTGTTCATGTATAAAAAGTGAGGCAGCTTGGTTTTCTTGGCAGATTCTGCATCCGCTGATGGTCACAAAGCTCTTCCTGCTATGCACTTTTGCACAATTAACATGTTGTTCTTTCTGGATTCTTAACAGCACAGATTAAAAAGAGAAAAACGGCCTCATCATCATTCATATCCACATTTTTATGTGGACATAAAAAAAATGCAAATTACATTTTTTTTATGTCCACGAGTAAATGAGTAAGTTGTCATCATTGATCCTTTATTTGTGAGAAATAGAAAAAAAAAAAATAATAATAATAATAATTGCACAAATATTGATTGAAATGGTTAGTGTCGGAGTTAATAATCAGACACAAAAATGTTTTGGAGGATTTTTTTGGTTTCTGACACTATTGCATGATTAAACACTCCACGGGTCAAACTGACCCAAGAACATTATTGGTGTATGTCAGAAATGAATATAACAGAAGGGTTAATGCACAATACACAGATGGTTTGTCAGAAGTGCATTGTTCCTGCACTCATGCTTTGAATTAGTCTTGCCTCAGTGGAATACACGCAGAAGCGAACATCACAACCTGCTTCTTAAACCCAGTGTGTGCACCATCGCTGCTTGTTTCACAAGAACAGCGTGATATTTGCTTTAAGTGCCAGAGAACTTATAGCTCAGATGACATGGAGGTGCAAATCCCTTTTAACTTTGCAGATACCTACTAGCTACAAAATATGCGAGGGTCTGGAAAGAATGTTTTGATAAGTAAAAGGAGATTAAATCCTAGCATTGGCAGAGAACACCTGCTGTGTGACTTGCTTGGTTTTACCTTCGATGTTGCAGATGTTGATTATTATATGCCACACAGGAATTAGGCTGTTTCTTACATTTACTTCCCCAAATGGCTGCAATGTTCTTTTTCATGACTGCGAAAAAGCACAGGAGGATAGAGGATTGGATTATACTAACTTTATACTAAAAATGGAACAAAAATTTGGAAAAATTTGAATACAACTCTTTTCAAGATGGATTATTTCAGTCACACTGAAATGGAACACTAAACAAAACAGCTGTGTTCCATGTCTCATCTTATTTATGTTGTCTTTTTTGAGGAACTAGTTACTTATACCACTTAATATTATTCACAAACATTTGAAATTTCAAAATTAATTGAGCAGTTGTTGTAAAACTGGAGTTCTAAAGCACAAAATTTAAACTCTGATGCCATCTCTGTAGAAGTATTTTTGAGTAATCAGGAACCAATTAAATGGGATTGTTAGTGCTTTCATTTTTATTTTTTTTAAACAAAATGTAACAATGGTGGCTTAATCAATTTCTTCTAGTGCAAACCAAATGTGGCATCATCATCCACTTCCAGCACACTGCTCTGTGTATTGCTTATATTCTAAGACTATTCCTTATCCATTCAACATTGTGATATAAAGTCCCAGCGCTGAAAAGACTATCTTACCTCACTGTTTAGCTAACACATTTCTAACTGCTGTATTCACACTGTGCAAGAGCAGTTATGTTAGTAGTGTGTTTGTTTAGTGCAAATATAACAGGATTTAGATGCACATATTCAGGTTCTTGCAGAAATGTAACCGTTCCAAAACTTCTGCTTGTCCTATTTGACACGTGGATTGAAAACCACTTTCCTCTCTGAATTATCACCGGGAAGAGCCAGGGGAGGCATGCGCCCACGTGTTAGTGCTTCTGGCTGGAAACAGGAGCTCTGTGTGTGTGCAGAACAGGGACGTTTGACATGCCAGTTCAAGGCCCGTCTGTTGAATAAGTGTGTGGCTGAAAAGAGACTACAATTTGGGCACAAGTGATTGAAGGATACATGGCACAAATGTATATATTAAAATGTTTTGGAAAAAGAAAAATCCAAATTGTTGTTTAGATGGGTAGAATCAAAAAGTTGCACGACAGTCAGTTTCACATCAGCTTCAGACAATGACAATTTGATGCGGGAAAAGAGTGCAGTAGACTTTATCTGAGAGACTGATTGAAACATTATTTGTCTCAACTACGAATTGATTCCACCTCATGTTGCACTTCATCAGAAACATGTTTTCATACTTATTGTGTATTTAATCTGCCTCTTGGATTGTATCATTCCTTCAAGTTCCCTTGCCTGTCTCCTGTCTTTGACTGACCTTCATAACAGAGACACAAAACGGAGTGTGATCAAGGCAATATAGTTTAAAAATAATTTGTTATTTTTCTTTTAGGCTTCAAGTAGCCATCTCACCAGTGTCCAATGACAAAATGTCACATAATGTAACACTAATTTCAATACAAAGCGTAATCCTCTGTTGCTTTTACTGCTTCAAAAGCTCCTAAAGGTGCTTGAGGTGGATCCTTCCTCCTGTTCCAGCATACCGCTTTGGTGTTAACAAGTCTCTGTAATTCAGGATGAGACTGTCTACACCTGGGTCAGATTTGTCTAAACTGAACTCATCCCACAGGGGGAAACACATGTAGAAAAGAGATTAAAGTATTTATTCATCCCTTTATGTATTTTGCAGCAGTAATTCAGGAATTAATTTGCTCAAAGACATCATAAAATTTGTGATTTGCTTATATAAAAGTGTGATTCCTTTTAGTACTGACGGCATTAATCTTAAAATCACATATCAAAAGAGCTTCAGTGGGAAAGTAGACCATGTATCTTCAGTGGAAATATTGAAATACTCACTTGAGCTATCTAATGAGAATAAAAAGGGAGAAAATCACCTTTACATGCGCATTGCCGCTGTGTTTCAGAGCAACTCTGTTATTTAGTGTAAAGCAGATAAAAGGCTCACTGAATGTGCTCTGAGGAATTTCAAAATGAAATATTCAGTTCAAAGTTGATTACGAAAAGCACGTTTTAAAAGATATGCAAGCAACTGACGGTAAGAAGCTTTGCATATCCTTGCCATGAATAAAAATTATGCTGCTCAATTGGCATTCAGTGCCAGCATCACACAGATAGTATAACTCAACTTTGAACTGAGCTTTGAAGAAATTACTAAGATGTTTAGTGTACCTGTGAAGCACTTTTATAAACACTCCACATGGAATAAGTATTTCATACCAGTTTGGCTCACTGTAGTGTTAAATGCCATGTTTACTGCTGATTATCTGTCATATTTATATACAAATGTAATGTACTGTGCTGTTTTTTTGGGTAATCTGAACTGAATGAGTAATTTTAAATTGTTTTCCAAACTGTAAATATTACCATTATTGCCATGCATCTGCAGTCAAAAATAAAGGTATTGTTAGTATTACCTGGTCTACATTGCATAGCTTTTTTTGAATGAAAGGGAGATGCGCTGTTTGAAAAAAGTATCCAACTCAACACTTGCAAACCTACTTTAATGCTCTTTAGATAAGCACATCTGCATTCATATCAACATTTCATAGTAATACGGACAAACATGCATACGGCAGGATTAGGGGAGATGGGGAGTTTGATGCAGGAATGCAGTACATTCCTCTTTAGATCTTAACCCTGTAAACAAATTGGTTCATTGGGGGGG
>NW_015112634.1:542966-554571 GCF_001443285.1 Poecilia latipinna
TTGGGTTGGTTAGGGGGCTGTGCGGGGGGGGGGGGGGGGGGGGGCGGGGAGGCAGAGTTTTACCTATGGAATATGATGTGCAACCATGTATGTCATTTGCAGTGCTCATAGATTGTGTTATATAATCATAATGTTCTGTTGTCCTGCTTTGTAAACTTAACACATTGCTTTGACTGTTGTCAATTTTAAAGACTATTGGCACAACTGCTCTTTTTGCAGCTCTACTGGGAGAACTGCAAATCACGCACCAGGAGGTCACATGATACAGACAGGAGACTTAAAAGAGACTGTCTTGCTCTGTTGCCCTATTAAGTGTTATCCTCAATGATAACCTATAGAGAGGGAAAAACATTAGTGATAGGATTGTTAAAGCTATTCAGGATGATATTGCCCCAGCAATAACCCTGATAACCCACAACCTACATTGCAATTTTAAATATGGGTCTTGCATAAAATGTCAGCCCAGTTCCATTTCAGCTAACTGAGCTCACACACTGCTCAATTTGAGAATTCCAAAACACCAATTTTATCCTAAAAAATTTCCCTTGTTTAAAGCCCATTTGTGACGGGTCCATTTGCTGAGGTCTGGAAAATGTAAACCAAATATAGGAGTAATTGCTTGACAGCAAGTCAAGGATCAGTTGAAATCCTACCAAAGGTTTTTTTTTTTTTTTTTTTTTAAATAGACTGATTAATCATCCACTATTGCTGTTTCATTGTGTTTAAATGAGCAGTTTGCTAGGTTTTTCAGCAACAAATTAAAGTTGCTGATTCGATTTTTAGGATTTAGGCAATATTCTCCAGTTTCAATTTTTTTCAATAAAAAAAAAAAAATCAATATCACTTGGGGATTTCTGATTGAATGAATATTAGATGAAGCCAAAGTAAGGCTTATTATAAGTAAGATTTTCTTTCTTCAATAAATAAAGACACACTGCAAAAAGGGCAAATTTGAAAGTGCTTCAGCTTTCTCCTTCCAAGATAAAGTAAATGAAGCATGAACTGGAACTTGGGTGATGTATGATAAAGCAGACATGTGGGTGGAGATAGGAAGGGTCCAACCTTATATCAGCAGCATTTTCTTGGCAGTGATGGTGGTTGTGCTTTCAAGCACAGAAAAAGTGCTTATGAGGGAATGCCATATTTTTTGTTTTTAAAATTCCTTCCCTCCAGGTAATTTCCATTCTACATTTAATGTCTCTTTAGATGTAAGCCACCATTTTTGGGAAAAAATAAAAAATAAAAAAATCACAAATTGTTCTTGTATGTAATGCATTTTTATTGACTCCCATTACTCTTGTTTTGCAGGAAGTGCTTACAGAGAATGCCTGGATAATGGTACATGGGCATTGAAGATCAATTACTCCAACTGCGAGCCCATTTTGGAGGAGAAGGTTAGTGTGGTGACATGAAAACAATTCCTCATTTTCTTATAAAAACACAGATTGCTATCACAGATGGATACTCAAAAATATTGTTGCCACTTATTAATGCTCATTGAAATGTGTTATTTTAATAATGCAGATGCCTCCCCGCCATCAGCCCTCAAAAAGCAAACACAAATGCTGTCCTGCCTGTTTAAAAGATGGGGGATAAAGAGTGCTGTTCATTTGTGTTGTGCCTTGCTTGACCTGGTTACCTCTAATTTTCTCTCTAGACTCAGTATTTCTGGGTCTTGCTCTATTTCCTTTAATCATTTTAAACCAAGACATCTGAAGTGTGTCATTGACATTTGCTTTTCAATTCATGTTATCTAGATCTAACTGTATTATGGATTTCTTGCTGTTATTCATACGGCAAAGAAACGATCTGCAGTTGTAATCCTTAGTAATTGTTAATGATCTAACAAGGTCTGCATTTGAAAAACTTATTTATTTATTTATTTTTTTTTACATCTCGCTATATAATAACTAATGTGTGTGTTTCCTTTTCAGAGAAAATATCCTATGCATTACAAGATAGCTCTGATCATCAACTACCTAGGCCACTGTATTTCTGTGGGAGCTCTAATCGTGGCCTTTATTCTCTTCTTATGCTTAAGGCAAGTATAGAAATAATCTGAAATGGGGCTCCTGTGTGCAACAGCCCAGATAGAAGATAATCAGTGAAACTGATGTTGCATCCTAATGCTGCTTGTCATTAGCTTGCTCTTGTCAGATGAACATATCTCTGCAGCTCGACTCGGTAGCTGACTCTAGTCCCAGACCTGATGCATTTTTTCTAACACATCTGTCCTGAAGGCAGCTGTGAGTGCTAGCTTAAATGCAAGTAGCCTCAGAAGCCTTTTTCTTACTGTTAAAGTTTAATTATTATGTAACTGCAGGAAAATTCTTATCTCTTGCTGAGCCAGTCTACTGTAACGCTTAATTAATGTTGATTATATCATTCTATATAGGTTGTACTACTCTTTCACCTTTTTTCTTGAACACTGTGCTATATATAGCATGAAGGGGTTATGTATTAAATCTTAAGTAGCTTTCAAGATAGAGTGACCCATATTTTAAGACCTAAAATTTAAGTTTGAATGAATATGCTTTTATCTTTGGAGGCATGACTGAGTGCAATCAAACACAAGGGCTTTGACTACATTTTAACAATAGATTGCATGTCAACACTTTGGGATGTCAAGTTTTAAAGTATAATTGCATGATGATGGTGTGGTGAAGAAATTAAACCTGCTATGCTCTCTGCTGCCTGCCAAATTCATGGTTAATTTCTCTAACATGCATTCATTAAGTTCAGCCAGACTATAGCCCTCAGGCCCTCATATTTTCTGTCTCTTCAACTGTTTTAGCAGCTGATTTGAGGGGCATGGAAAGACAATGGACTTCCACAGGGTATTTTGTGCAGATTTATACTATAGAAGGGACAGAGTATCTCAACTTTACTTTATATCAACACTCAAAATCAATTCAGCTCATACACAGCTGTGACTAGCACTTGGCAGACTATAAACTCTTCTTAGATACATGCATTTATTTAATTCCCTTGAGCCACAGAGAGTCTGTATAAACCTCTGTGAGAGAACTGCAGCATAAACTCTTGGTAATGCGACTGCAAGCCAAGCATCTGTTACTCTAGTCCCACTCACACCATAATCCCTTCATCACATACCAGCTCCAGGCATGCCAGGCGTCATGTTGGTACTTTATGCTAAAGCAGGGGGTGGGCAATTATTTCTTCCAAAAAAACACACAAGTAGCAATGATTGTTGGAGAGTGGCTGATTATTGGCTAAATAGATTTTTTTTTCCATATATAAATGTGATAAACACATAGTCACATGACCAGACCTCTTTACGTCCTGCCTGTAATGCTGGAGGTAAATGTCTGACACAAACCTGTACAAGAGGAAGTCAGTAAAATATTTAAATAAACAAATATAAATAAAATATGTTCTTTCAAGTGTCTTAAATTATTGTCAGACTAAACAAAACAATTTATTGTTTTGTTTAGTCTGACAATAATTTAAGAAGTAATCCCTGAGAGCATTATTCTCCACCAACAGAGCTCCCTAAACCTTAAATTCAGTAAATAAGTTATGACATTATTCCCACCAACGTGTGGCTTACGGCATCTGTTACACGATCCCCTGAGAGAAATGTTGGGATCTACTTCAGTGAGACTGCATCCAACCAGCTCAATATCTTATTTCCCTCAAAGCATGTACTCATTGCAATCAGAAACAACTTCAATTCCAGTTTCAAAATTATTTCTGTGTCCACTGACATTGCAATGATGATATGTTGGTTAGGCATTATTAAATGGTGGCTGCTAATGTAGCTGCCCAAACATGAACTGAGTTTAATTTGTCTTGGAAGTCAGACCTTTGTGCTGGAGTTCATGTCATACCAAAGTTGTTAGCGTTTTAGTTTCAAGCCATTTCAGTAATATTAGTGTATTTTTTAAAGCCATTTTTATTTTGCATTAGTTTCAGTTCCCCCATTTTCTAAGAAGCACAGAAAATAAATCTTGTTGAATTTGTCATATGTTGCTTTTTAAAAAGCAACAACTTCATGTTACACAAGGAAAAACAATCTGCCCGGGCTCCTGGCTAATTGAGATGAATGCCAAAGTAAAAAACAAAAAACAAAAAAAACAAAAAACAAAAAAAAAAAACAATTAAAATCTCGAAAGGGCCGTACACTGATAAATTTATACAAATTTCAAAGCTCATGCATGTTTTTGTAAGTTAGCTCTTCTGAGAAATAACAGTGAAAATCACCATGCTGCTTTTGTTGTAGGAGCATACGGTGTCTTCGAAACATTATCCACTGGAATTTGATCACCACCTTCATATTGAGGAACGTTATGTGGTTCTTGCTTCAGTTGATTGACCACAATATCCATGACAAAAATGAGGTATAAACATTTTTTTTTTACTAATAGTAATTACAATAGGAGAGAGAAATTACAAATGTCTATTGATGGCAGTAGCCTGTACAACATTAAATGGTTTCATAGTTATAATTTGATTACTTTTGGATAACTCTGTCTGTTTCTCTTTTCAGCCTTGGTGTCGATTAAGTACGACAATATACAACTACTTTGTTGTGACCAACTTCTTCTGGATGTTTGTTGAAGGATGCTATCTTCACACTGCTATTGTTATGACCTATTCCACTGATAAACTGAGAAAGTGGGTTTTTCTTTTCATTGGTTGGTGTAAGTATGCTCCTGGTTTTATGCCGTAAAGCTGAGCAAGTTGGCTTTCAAATTATATTAGTGTACAATGTTCATTAAAAAAAAATAAATAAATAAATAAATACAGGTTTAGAATGTCGAGACAATTGTTTAAAGATGAATTTTGGTATCAACATCTCCTCCATCCCACCAAACATCAAAAGCCATTTGTTCATAATACGGGGGACTTATTTTTAGTTATGAATACAGGAAACATCCTTTTTGTCTGAAATGTAAACTTGATTTGTGGACTATTCTATTCTATTCTATTCTATTCTGGCGTGGAACTGCTGTAGTAGGACTTTCCAGAAGTTCTGTTCTTGAGGTTCCTGTGACGTATTTTATACTGGCTAGAAAAAAAAAAAGAAAACTTTTTTTTTGTTTTTTACCTCAAGTAAAAATAGACTTCTTTAATTGTGGAGCATGTACAGCTTTACATAAGCAATAAGTTCAACCTTGTTCTTCTTTAAAATCAGTTTAACTTTGAGCAATGTCGTCATTAGATGTTCTGGTGTCTGATGGTAAAAAGCAGTTGACATCAGAAGTCTACAGACACGTTTGTACATTTTTGGAAAACAGTCACAATTATCACAGTTGCCAAAATAATAACTAGCCAACAAAAAGAGCTAGGAACATACAGACCGTTGTGTAAGTCAGCCAGTCTGAACTTGGGTTTTCATCATGTAGTAGACATGTCATCAAAGCTTATTTGCAACTACACAAAGTTGATGGATCTAAACATCCACAGCCTGACAGAAATGCATAAATTAATGTAGTTTGAGTTAATGCAGCTGAAGCACACCTCCTGGTTTGACTGCTCAAGTGTAGGCAGCTGACTGTTATTTCTGCCTCAACACTCAAGCGAGTGGAGTTGTTCACACTTCAACTGCCTTAATTCACTCATTCTACCCTACATCTTACATGTCAAAAGGGAAATTTGGGAACCAAGACGGAAATACTCGTTTAGCCGTACTTGGCAGAAGGAGGGTAGATCTTAAGTTTCCAGATAATTTTTGATTTAATCTATTTCTACTTTTGAAACGGTTAATGTTCAACATAGATTAGATTCTTAGAGTGCCTTACAGGAGCACTTAAATTCTTGGAATTATTTCACAGTTTATCACATGCAACTACATATCTTGACAAAATTTTTAACAGTGAAGCAGATGATTTGTGTTTTTCAACATTTATAAAAAACAAAACAAAACAAAAAAAACCACAAGTGTGGTAATTAACTGCTCTCAACATACTAATAAACAATATCCAAGTCATCCAAATAAATTCTGGAGCTACCAACTAACTCAATTAGTAACTGAATAGAGATCCACAGATGTGTCAACATGTAAACTATAAATCAATCACTCCACAGATCTCACCTTTAAGGGATCACAAGCCATGCAAGGAACAAAGCAAACAGTGGCAGTATAATGCTATAGGGATGCTTTTCAGGAACAGCACAGCTAATCAGAACTTTTGGGGAAAAAACGTGTCAATACTTGAAGAAAACCTTTTAGCGTCCTCTGAAGACACTTGAGATTTGAGCAAAGGTTCACCTTCCAGCAGGATACATGTACCCCAAGCGGAAACATCAATAGACATGCAAGAATGTCTCAAAGTCCTGACTCACACAATAGAGAATCTGTGGTAGGAGTCAACAGCTCATCTTCACATGTTCTCCAATCACTCTGACTTAATTTGAGCTCTTTTCAAAGGAGAATGGGGAAACATGTAAAGCTGGTAGAGCCATTTCAATATTTTTTTTCTCCATATCTCATCTATGTACTACTTTTTTTATTCCGTAAAATCCCAATTATTACGACACTTTTTGAATTTGACACTTTTGAATCAAAACATATTGTCTAGTAAACAATAAATAAATCATTCAAACCAAATCCATGATTTATTTGAGTCCATTGTTAAATAAACAACTTTGTTGTAATGAAAAAAAAAAAAAAAACAAACTTTTTCATTACTTTTTCAAGAGGAAAAAAAATATAAATAACTGTTCAAGTTTAAGCTCAGTTGGAGAAACTTTGATGTGCCTGGCATAGAATAGTTGATGAACATTCAAAGTTTAATTCATGTGACACTTGACAGATTTGTTTAAATGTTTTATTTGTTTACCATTTCAAACGGATAGGAGTCGAACTTAATATTAGAAAGTTTAAAGCATATGACAGAAATCTTTCTTAGATATTTACTATGTCAAAGCATCCTCAGTGTTTTCCTTACACTTTGGATCCATCATCAGTTTGAGAAAATTAGTTTTGGTTCCCATGATGTGGTTTATGTCTGTCGAGTGTCTTTAGCTGTAAAGTGCAGTTTTGGTGAAACCCTTTCAGAGAAGGACAACAGGTAGATGTTTTCATAATGCTGGCTTTTCTTTAATATCACCATTAACTGATTATTCTGACCTAGTTTTTTCACTGCTGCTGTTTGAGATTAATGGAGATCATTACTTCAAAAGTCAGAAGAGGACTTTTAAAATGAACAAGTGCCAACATACTGTTAAAACAAAATATGTAACTTAGATCACCTTTTCTGTCTGTATTCCAGGCATTCCATGTCCAATAATTGTGGCTTGGGCTATCGGAAAATTGTATTATGAAAATGAAAAGTAAGTATTTTTTGTTTGCATTAACATGACAAAAGAAAGGAAAGATTGATGCATTTTTTTCATCTAGATTTGTTTAAGATTGTTTAAATGTGCATTTCATTTCTTTTTGTATTTTTTTTTTTTTTTTTCTTTTTTTTTTTTTGCTTTCAACAGATGCTGGTTTGGTAAAGAGCCTGGGAAATATATGGACTACATTTATCAGGGACCAATTATTCTTGTGCTTCTGGTCAGTAGCTGCAAGAATCTTCAACATGTTGAAGATTTACGTTTTGCACTAGAAAAAAAATTCAATACCATCAGCACTTTTTTTTTTTACACCTTCTTACTGTGAGTTTTGTTTGGGATGGCTTACCAGAGTTTTACTTATTTTTTACACTGAAAGTTGCAAATTATGTGGAGAAACAAACCCAAATCACTTGAGAACACGGTAGAAAATGTTGCAGTAGACTGATGACCTATGTTTGCAACATCAAACTCAGGCATCACTTCATATAATGCAATATCCACCAAAGAAGACAGTAATGAAAGAAGCTTTAACTAGAGTTCAAGTGATGTTTTATTTGATGATATATCAAAATAGGACAGCAAGTCTGAAAAAATGTAAGTGATTATTATGGCACGTAGGATCTAACAAACAGGTGATTATTAAAGTGCTCTTTGAAGAGCAATGTCAACCTATATTCACCACAGTGACAAATGATTATTTGCGACAAAGTAATTATATGTGGTCAAACTAAAAGTGTGGAAATATTTCCACAGATACAATTTCTGCTGCAGTTCTGAACAGCTTTGTTATTCTAATGTGCATAGACATTCATCTGTTATCCTACAAACGACTGTCACAAGAATATTTTATACTGAGCAGCAATGCTGTGATTTTTGTAAGCCTGCCTTTCTCCTCATATCAGTCAGCGTTTTACTCATGACAGTTTAATTGCACTAAGTAGTTGGTGACATGTTATTTTGAGGACACTGTTTTGCCACTTAAAATTTACAATTTGATCTGAAGTCAGGTTTCTCGTAGGACGTTGTTTGACCCTAAAAAGTCACATTAAGCCAAACCTACTCATGTGGTAGAAGGCTAAAATCCTCAGACAGGATCTGTGCTCAATCGTTTCCTTTCTTCACCGAGCTTATTTGGCTGCCACATGGAGAAAAAACATTTTGCCCACAGCGCATTTATGCTAAATATTTAGGAGGAAAGTAGACAGAAGTCGTATCAAAAGTATTAACATAACAAAATAAAGCACTTTGTTACCCAACAAACATTATGCTCACAAACAATGGTCTGACTGTATACTCACTTCATTTGTATGTGTCGTGTTGTTGCATAAACTGTGTTGTAGTCTTCTCCCTCAGCTCCAGTTTGTTTATTGCTTGCATATACAGCAATTTTATAAATTCCTCTTAGAAAGTAAATTTTGGTCAGAAAACAAACTGCTTTCTGTAGTCATAGAAAGCACAGACATGGTTCAGGACCATACTCTTCAACACACTAAATCATCTTCTTCTGTGTGTGGTAGAGCCCTTATATAGTAGAAGCCATGGCCCAAAAGTTTTTTTTTTTCTTTTTTTTTTTTTTAAACCTGATAAGCACATCATACAATGTCTGCATTGAAAAACAACATTGTGACTTCTGTTTTATGGCTCATCATTTTTTATTTATTTTTATTTTTTTTGCTACTTGTTTAAACACAAATGTGAGATGTTTCAAAAATAGACCCATGAATAAAATTGTGAAACAAAAGCTATTCCTTTATGGCATCCAGATTTCGGATCTATAAAGTGAATCTTACTATTTCCGAATAAAAGAAAAAAAAATACTTTTTGTTGGACAGTTTTATACCACCCCTTACAATCATGTATTATTATTGTAACTACCTTGGATGCTCTGATATATCATGTTCCTCACTGCTTTGCTTTGAGTTGTGCTTTGACTTGGGCTGCTCTGTGCTCTCACAGCTTACAGACAGCTCACTGAGCTGTCTGTTCTCACCAGATAATTGTCCTCTGTGTTCTTCACGCCAGGTCATTACCACTGAGCTCAACTATGTTTTGTTCTCCCTTTTTGCTAGATAAACTTTGTTTTCCTCTTCAACATAGTACGAATTCTCATGACCAAACTGAGAGCTTCAACCACATCAGAAACAATTCAGTACAGGTAAGAAGGTTTTGTGTATGCTTGTGTCGATTGTCACACTTTCTACTTCTTCGGCTTTATGTGAAATAAAAAACAAACAAACAAAAAACTGTTAATTTTGGCTCTGAAATACACTTTGTGGTATACATCATAAACATGCTTATGCTCAGACTGTACACTAAAACACATTATGGATTATTTATTTATAAACTGCAAGTGTTGACACCTGGGATTAAAACTCCAAATCATCAGATCCTAGTTATCTTCTCTACTTGCAAATTAATACATAAACACATCATAAACAGTGATAGCTGCACTGCAAATTTGTCTTCAGGTCTGCTGATGTTTCTGAAAAATCTGATGCCTATTCACATTGATCAGTAAGACAAATACGCAAGAGAAAAATCCTTAGTCAAACTGATTTGCTTTGGATTTATGTTTCATTTTGCCCCTAGCAAGTGTCACCCTGCCCATGTCAAAACCCTTCACTGTGTCCGATAATCAAAGGCCAAGGAATGCAACCCAAAATTTTTCCCATACGCTTTCTTTGAAAATAAAAAAATATATATATATTGTCATCTTACCATTTAAAAATTGCTGCAAGAAACTCTGTCATCAAATTAATCTGCCATAGTAATTGTTCCCACTTCATCTTCTTGCCTTCTGTGTTTGCAGCTGTGTTTTCATGGTTCAGTCACCTTACTAAGAACCAATGGCAGGCATCAGGTTTGGATTTAATGCTGTGAACACAGTAGAAAGGTTTTGGATTAGATGTGTCTGTCATGCTTAAGTCCCATATCAGAGTGAGGTTGGGGTAATTACAGTGCTTTTTGCAAAAAGGCTCTTTTATTTAGTCCCACCATTAACCACTAGAAAAAAGTGGAAAATCTCTCATGTGCCTGATTGCTAAAACAGCAAAGCTTGTTCTCAACAGCTGCTATCAGCGTACATTTTTTTTTTTTTGACTTCCCATGGGAACATGTTGAAGAAAACAAAGTGTTCGTGGCATCACAGCTCAGACTATTTATATTCAAATTCAAGGTTTTGAGGCTGGCTGTGACAGGAGTTTGTTTTTGTGGGCTTTGAAGAGATAAGCAGATGGTATAGCAATATGTAAAGCATAATCTGTATAGCATGTTTTCTTTTAAATGTCATCTCCTAATTGTTTCCAATCTGAATTTACATTTGTTTCTAGTGTTTATCAGAAATAAACATTAGGATTGATATAAATGTCAATCCCCTACTGACATTCATATCACTACATTTTTATTTTGTTTTGTTTAAAAAAGCTTACTTAAAAGCCCTCCTACAGTGGAGCGTTGTTCATTTGGTGCTGAATGAGAGTTATATAATTGTGATATACCCTAAATTAATTTGCATTTTTAACTGCTGACCTTATTGATTTGTTTTCTACTAATAAGGAAAGAAATGCAGGACCATTTGTTCATTTTATCTTGGTGCAATCACAACCTTCAATGTATTTTAAATGGATTTCATGTAATGGGTCAACACTAAGTAAGTCATGATTGTGAAGTGTAAGAAAAAGCACAAGTGGTTTTCAGAATTTAAAAATAAAACAAAACATAACTGAGGCAGAACACAGATAAACAACTGATCAAAATTCAACTACTAAAAAAGTCAAACAACCCAGGAGAGAGAAGCAGATGGTACAAGCAACATGAAGAGCCAGAATCAGGAGAGCTGACGCAAGTGAAAACTGACTCCCCTCTTTATTGCCTTTATCTGCTCAGCTCTCCCTCTCAGTAGTTCTGCTCTGCTTACAGCAAAACTCTGTTTTAATTGGTAACATGGTGGCCTTGTGGCCAATCATATGTGAGGATATAGGATCATACCATTAAGTGAAAACGGGGAGGTGGACAGACGTGGGAGTCAAGTGGAGAATTTTTCTGTCACCTCAGTCAGTAGACAGTGGAGAGGAGGAAAGCTCATCAAAAAAAACCTCTTAAATATAACTGACACCCATAAATGAAGCAACATCTGGCACCAGTTTAATATAAATAAAATAGAAATTAATGATTATTAAGGTTCTGTTTGGTAAATTTGCCTGCAAAGTAAAACAACACAGGCTTGTTAATTTATTTTTGTGTTTGATGGCAATTAAACGTTTTATTAAAATGTTACACAAAAGTAATAATTGCTGCTTTA
>NW_015112634.1:558877-566212 GCF_001443285.1 Poecilia latipinna
GAACAGTGGTTGAAAAACACTGCTTTAACATTTTAACAGAATAAATACATAAAGTTAGGCAAGTATGAGGCATCTCACAAAAACACTGAGTGCAACAAGATTTATTCAATTAAAAGAGCTGAACTTCTAATCACTGCATCCAATCTGTCTGAGTCTGAGCTATTATGATTAAAGATACTTGGGTACAAGTTTCAGTTTCCAGATTTGCAAAGCTGGTAGAGTTTTACCACAGAAACATTCTGGTGTAATACCAGCAAAAGGTGATATGGACTCGTGGGCAATGAATACAAATGGACTGCATACCTTTCAAATTTGTATTTGAAAAAAAACAAACAAACATTGTTCTCCTTTAACTTTGTTTTGCACTGGTGTCTCACCAAAACACTAATAAAATGCAATAAAGTTTGCCCTCATAACAAAATAAGGAATATTCAAAGAATCGCATAGGTAGTTTTGGAAGGGGCTGTTTAAAAGTCACTTATTGAAAAGTTATTGGCTTTCATCAAAAACACATACTCTGACTATCTTGTGAGTTGGTACTGTGATTTTTTCTTTTCTTTTCTGCACAATGTCATATGATTCCCAGAGTAAGATATTTCTGTAAGTGGAAAAAAAAAAGAAAGAAAAAAAAGCTGCTGTTCATGTTAATTCCTTGTCTTTGCAGAAAAGCTGTGAAAGCTACACTCGTCTTGTTACCTCTGCTGGGGATCACCTACATGCTGTTTTTTGTCAATCCGGGGGAGGACGACATCTCTCAAATTGTTTTCATCTATTTTAACTCCTTTTTACAGGCTTTCCAGGTGAGAATCATTTTCTTTCACACAGTACAACAGTGGGCAACCGTTGGTGTTTTTTTCTTTTTTTTTTTGCCAGGGTTGCATCATTTATTTGAGCCGCTTTTGAGTTTTCTGGTGGGAAGATAATTTGAGCTAGCATTCTAGCTGTGCTTACACAGTCTACTTCCCTCCTGCCTTATGTTCTGTACTCTCACATGTCAAGATTAGCCAGCCCATGTGGGCTAGTTTTCTACTCTGTAGCTATTCCTTTTATTGGTGTATTTTTTTTTTTTTTTTAAATCTATGGATAAATGGAAGGAGGGCTGGTGACTCATATTTTTTCCGCAGTATAATGGTAATAACTTTTTTTTTTTTTTTACTTGACTTGTGTTTTATAGCATTTGAAAATATATGGTCTTATATTTTACTTACGCTGATAATGTGTCTTATTCTACAGGGATTCTTTGTGTCAGTCTTTTACTGCTTTCTAAATGGAGAGGTAAGTCACTGATGTTCGACATTTAAAATAACATTAATCACTTTGGGTTTTGATTCATAGTCCTAATAAGTCCCATATACATCTCCTCAAATATTTTAATGTCTTTTTTTTTTCTAAATGTGCTAAAACTTAATCTGACAGAAGCAGCTTTAACCAAAATGTATGTTATGAAATAGTCTTCACATACATTGAAATTTTCACTCTGGAATGTTTCTCCTTTGATATGATAGAAAATTGCTTCAAGTGCTGCAATTATCATCTGATTAAAAATAAAGGCAAATTCACAGAATGCCAGTAGCTGTCTGACAGTAATCAAAACCAGTTTTAATATAGAAAATTTGAGGATAATTAAAAAAAAAAAAAAAAAAATTCCCTTCTCACCCTCCGCGGGTGGTCTCTTTCATCCTCTGAGCTACCTGAAACTAAAAGTTGATTATATTTATGGCTTGCACATTGAAAAGCTTAGAAATATTAACATCTAATTTTGTACAACGTGAGAGTTCAAAGTCAGCTTGCTATTTTATTAATTTCTATCAAATTGTGGAGACTGAAATGAATCAGTTCTTCACTTTTAAAAAAGGTCTGGTCGTTTCCTTTTTCGTAAACAATAGCAATGTCACACTGTGAGGTAAATAACTATTTGATCCCCTGCTGTGTCTTTGCTCACAAACAAATGGACTGACTCTAAATCATAAGGTGGTTTCATTTTGGTGTCAAGCAGTATGTATGTATGTATGTATGTGTGTGTGTATATATATATATATATATATATATATATATATATATATATATATACAGCATTGTGTGAAATTAAAAAAAAAATTGTTTCTATGACACTGTGTGTTGTTTAATTGCCTACAACATATGTCTATTTATTGTTTACAGAAGTCCTTATCTCCACTTTTTACGTGAATAAATCACACCTGTTCACAGAATTTGTATCTGAATTTGCTGCAGAGCTGGATAGATCAAACTGTGAAAGAATGCCAGAGACAAGCCAGTAACTCTCAACAAGTCTGGAACGGGCTCCACAAAAATTAAGAAAACACGTGTAGTTTGGTCTTTTGGAGTGACTATTGAGAAATGAGAAAACTATTAAATAACCATGATTCTCCCGTGGTCTGGAGTTCCATGCAAGGACTTGACTTGAGCAAAGTTTATAATTATAAAAGTGAAGGGTCAGTTCTGAGATACACACGAGGAACATTTCAATGATGGGACCACAGATGGGACCACAGTCACCAAAGATGCTGCTGGGAACATACTTTGCTATGTCATGCATTGATATCTTAAATCCCATAAAGAAAGACCATGCACATCATGCTCTAAGGTTTTTCTGTTAAGATTAAAATTACTCAGGGTAAGCTTGGGAGACATTATTGTGGGTCAGGCTTTATCTATCACCCCGTGCATGCCTGCATCCTTTCTTTTGGAGTGGTATGGCTAGACTTCTCCTCTAGTGATGTAGATCATTCTCCCCACACGTCTAAGCAATGCATGGAAGTATGAATCAATGAACAAAGAGCATAGTCTGACAAAAACTACTGTTTGGAGGCGTTATCATAATTTAATCAAAAACTTGTTCAGACACCAGTTTGTTCTTTAAAAGTAAACCTTGTCTGATCCAGAAGTAAAATCAGACTTCAGTAAAGTTTATTAAATTTAAAGCCATGGGAGTTCATTAAACTTCCGACATCTAATGAAAGTTTGTTCTTTTGGTGCAGAAAGTCTTTTTTAATGTTAGAAAATTTAAGGACAAATATTGTACCAGAACTCTGAGAGCTGTGGATATGAAAGTTCAGCATAGCAAGTCACATGAAACAGACAAAGAGCAAGACAGTCGCTCCACAAATGTAAAACTAATTGTAAATAGTGAGAAGGCTTAAGCTCAAAGCAAAAACCACAGATACAGTTTTTGAAAATGGAAAAATGGAAAAAGCTGAAAAATACAGCCTTTATTGTATTATATAAAACCATAGCATATTGTTTGTAATTTGGTATATCCAAAGAGTAGAAAAATGGCCTTGAATTTAGACTTCATATGCATATTTACTTATTTAAAGATGTTTCATCCTATATCTGTAATGTCGGTAAGAATGTCGATGCTTCAGTTGTCTGCTTTTCTAAAACCTTCAACTTCAATCTTCACTTTTTACTTGTTTGTTCTACTTGAAAAGGAAATTGCTGCTTATGTAAATTCATAGCAAATCTCATGTAAAGGCACTTTGCAAGACAACAAGATGCAATTTTCATAGAAAAAAAAATAAAATATATATATATATATATAAATATATATATAATCAATCCAATCTTACAGACAAATTCAATTTCACTTACAAATTCAACCTGAATTGCACATTCCAATTAGATCCTGATTGACAATGCAGTGAAGTTCAGTTGTGTTTCAGGTTCATAAGCCAGCATTTTACATTTTATGCAAGGAAGATGTATATTCCATCCTTACAACCTGCTGTTTTTGCTCAACATTTCAGGTCCGTTCTGCAGTGAGGAAACGGTGGCACCGCTGGCAGGACAACCACGCTCTTCGAGTGCGAGTGGCACGAGCCATGTCCATCCCCACATCGCCGACCAGGATTAGTTTTCACAGCATCAAGCAGACCACAGCTTTGTGAGCGTGGGAATAAACTCTATCCCTTCTGACATGCTCATCCAGAGAACATCCTTCATGATTTTGGTCCAGCATTCTAAATTAGGCCGAGTACTTCACAGTAAACTGCTTAGTGTTGTGTGTCCAAATCAACAAGACACTCCTTTTTACTGCTGAGGTTTCAAATACTCATGAATTAGTTTGCTAGATGATGCATTGTTTTACGGAAATGTACAGTGTGTAAAGTACAAGATTTGAAATTCTTTGAAGAATGTTTTACAGCAAAGATGAATCACCATTCACCAACAAAGCAGGTCTTGCTTTGCTTTTTATTTCTGTCAAATAGCTGCTTAGTGGTTATTTATGGGAAGACAAGAATTTAGCAGGATCTGCAACTCATCCACTCATAGACATAGATGCTGAAAGAGTGCAATCGATAAAACTTGAATTGTAATTGACCACAATGCAGCCTCTTGTCTGCCAAAACAACCATTTGTCTTGAAAATGATCAGAAACTAAGAAAATCTAACTTTCTTAATAAAAACTGGAAACGGTTATTTTGGATGGAGGTGGTAAAAGGGAAACGTTTTGTCTTATTCTGTTCTGCTTTACATGTTGTCGGGGCATTTCTTCACACAATTTTACTTTCACCTCTCCTCTGGCCATTTGTTCCCAGCACTGTTATTTCTCCGGTGTGCAAAAACAAACAAGAGGGAATTGACTGAAAGAAAAGTCTACTTCAGGACATGTTTGATGCCACTGGTTCCCCAATCCCAAGTTAAATCTCGAGTCCAGACAAGCAAATCTAAGATTATAGTTATTATTTTAAGAAGTGAAAATGATTCTTAGCCATTTATGCAATATTTGCATATAGAGCACAAAGTGTTGTGCACGGGTATATCGTGCATGTGAAGTGAAAGCAGATTAAATTCTTTTTGGCTTAATGAAATCCTCGTGGCTTTCTCATAATCAGTGTCACAACTAAGCTTTTGCTGCTGAAGAAGGGAAGCCTGATGGAGTGGGAACCAGTCACATCCCTAAAGACGCGTTTCGGTCAGGTCAGCGTATTCTCTCAATGTAATGCCAGCTTTTACGTCTCACAAGGCTTATCCCACAAAGTCATGGAAACAGCCATGTGTCTGCTTTGGTATTTGCCCAAAAAAACTTTTTGCTGAGGGATTAAAAGAGGATGAGAATTATTGATTTTTTTTTTTTTTTGAAGAGATTACGAAAATAAAAAAAGCATATTTATTGATGATCTAAAATGCTGCTGATGTTTAAGCCTGACTCATCAGATCATCTGCATAATTATCTAGAGTTGTTGAAAATGTAGAAAATAGATTTTCAAAAATAAGTGTATTAATTTTTGAATTTCTGTTAATACTCCAAATAAACTCTTACCAGTTTTCTGTCATTTTGATGCCACACAGTGTGTCAGTTAAATAACTAAATGTATACATGTGTATCTCAGTACATTAGAATACCACACTTTTTCTTTCCAATAAACTTTCCATTAAAATACTAGAATAAATCACTTTGTGAAGAGCCTTGTCTATTTAGCAAAGATCTTTTTTGACTTGCCCTCATTGAGGAAGACGTTAGTGACCCGTTACTCGACAACTGTCTTGTCAGCAGTCCTGACAATAACTGTGAAGGCTATAAGATGAATTCATATAAGCCATAAGATAATACTATATGATAACATGCTCTCAAATTATTTTTAATTAGTGGCGTCTAATACAATTTTTTTTTTTTTGAAGAGACTGGGCTTTCATTACCTATAAGGGATAATAAGTGAAAAATTAACACTTGAAGTACATCTAAAGTGTGATCAAGCTGCATAGTTTTACCATTTTTTGTGAAATAAAATAACTTTTTGATAATGTTCTAATTTATTGAGAGACACCATACTTGCTGGAGTATACATTGTAGGCTTGGGTAAAAGTTTGACCAAAATTCTTTTTTTCAAAAACTGTGTTTAAATGGCTTGTATAAAACATAAAATATGTAACCATCTGTTTATGTAAAAATGTGCTTTTCATTGTTGTCTTTGTAAACTTGTGTTAAACTAAAGCAAATTTGTTATTGCTGTTCTGTTCTTACTACACTGATGGTGGCTAGTGTAGAAACTATCTACCCTAGACTGATTTGTTGTAAATATTATATCTGCTTCACTTCAGAGTCACGGCATGAAGCTGTAATACAGCACATCTTTCCAGGATCTCTACAGGTTACATAAAGTTAAAAGGACTACATGATGCTACTATTGTAAAAATGTGAAATAATCTTATAAAAAACAAGATTTATTTAAACTCACCAAAGAGACAACCTTTGTTTACTAACTTACAGTTTTTATTGTCTACATATTTATATTGTCGTCAGTGGACTATAGTTAATGAATCTGTTTTTAACATGATTTTTTTTACATCAATTTCTGAACATGAAGTGTAATCAACAAAGTCAGATGTCAGATCTGTAGATTTTAAGGAAGCCACCCATACTGCCTTACAAAACAACAAGAAATGTATTTTTGTGAAAAGGAAGTTGTCTCTATTGGTTAAAATAAAAATTTCTGTTATTGTGCCTTTGATTTTTACTCATTTCTGAACAACATACACATTTAAACTGATTCATACCTTTCACAAAAAGCAACAGAAGACAATTTTTTGATATTACAACAAATCACTAGCTTTAAAGAGGGGGGGTTCTGACATGTTACACACACATTCACACACACACACACACACATATATATATATATATATATATATATATATATATATATATATATATATATATATATATATATATATATATATATATAAGCATGGTTACTTGATTGTACAAGTAATTTAGGACTTAAATCTATTTTATTTAATGGATCTTGGATTTTTGAAATTTCTTTGGAATTAATAATGTATTTTTAATTTAATTGAAATGAACCAAAATCCATGTAAATATATGTTTTAGATAATGTGATTTTGATATTTTAAGACTAGTTGGAATAATTGTTTCTTTTCTGATATGCAAAACCTCTTGGCTCATGTTATCCCTTTTTTGTTTTATAAATTATGTAAAAATTGAAACACTGAAGCACCATGGGAATAATGATATTCTTACACAAGGATACAGCTGAGCATCTCAGACAGCCCTATGCCCAATAATGCTAAGTAATCTGACATTTCCACAAATTGCACTGATATTTTTCATTTGCTTTTCCACAGGAATTAATTCAGCTGTTTTTTTTTTTTTGTTTTTTTTCCACTGCTCATATACCAGTTGTTCCTCTTCTGGCAGAGAGGAAAAATTCAAGTTTGCATGTTGTATGATATGTAATCACTGTAAAAAATTTTTCATTGAAATGTAATCATTTCAATACGGAGCCCCTAAGGGGACATGGAGAAAAAAAAAAAAGGAAAGAAAGCCCGACTTATTATCGCGAGATCCCGAGA
>NW_015112634.1:569742-587785 GCF_001443285.1 Poecilia latipinna
CAAACCAGTGATGGAATAAAGACGGCGTAGGAGAGAGCTCTTGCTTGATGTAGTTTTATACATTTTAGTCTCGAGTGAAATGGAGCAGAAACTACAGCCTTTGCCAGCAACCCTCAGGACTCATCTAGCCATACATCCTCAGACAAAGAGATAAGGCTCTAATATGCTGTAATGAATGCTTGTTGAATCAACTAATACTCTTGATAGTTGTCAGCATAATGAAAGAGGAACATTAGATGTCAGGCTTTCCTTTACAGTTAACTAACTAACCTAAATTACATCACATTTATGTAAATCGCATTTTAACAGTTATGACCTTATCCGATCATATTGCAGTTTGGGCTCTAAAATAGCAACCAAACTGAGGTGTGTGCATCTGATGAGGTTCAAAACTGACCAAATTTAATCAAAGGAAATTGTTGCTGTGTTTGTTTATTTACTGGGTGATAAACATAAATATAACATACATTTTTACTGCTTGGATCAGCAAGCAGTAAAACTGCTTGCTGATCCATTTTTACTGAAAACTGATCTGACAGATAAGTGCATGTACTGAGTTTGAAGAAATGGTGGTAGGCTGTAAGTCACAGGCTACATTTTGACCACTGCATATTCTGAAATAATGAACGAGAGCGAAAGTCTAAATGAAAATTGGTTTTGGCACTCTTCCAGAATCTACATACACAGGATTAAGATTGGGGAGAATGAGTCTGTTTCCCTGGGGGAATCTAAAGAGACTAAGGTCAGATATTGCTGCTGAAAACACCAGTCCACATCTTTCATGCCTTTTATTGTCCATCATAGTTTCATTTATGAGCTTTATGAGATATCTACTCAGTATGTCTATCACAAAACAGTACAAAAATTTGATAACCAAGAAAAAAAAAAATCAAGTTCTGAGCTTTTTAGTTCAGAATACAGAACTAAATCTGAGAGAGAATCTATGCGGTGACATCAAGACTACTGTGGAGAAGAGATGTCCTAACAATCTGTACTCTGACGACTAAGTGGACTAAAACTAGCAGTTGAGGTGATTGGGTTGGGAACATAACATGAAAGAAAGCTGAATACTAACATCTAAAAAAGCTGAATGCTAAAATGAAACCAAAAGGTGGTTTATGAAAGTGTCAGTTTAAGGTTCTTTGCAGTTATGTGTAAAATCTTAAATTTGTGTAAAAAGTGTAAAATCTTATGTGTAAAATCTTAAATTTTACACATAAAATGTTTTATATTTTTTAAAAATGATTCAAGCCATTTTGTGTGAGATTTTGTGTGTTATGTCACACAAAATCTCACCTTTCAGCTGGGGACTGGCTGAAAGGTGGATTGTGGTGGTTAAAAACTTCTTTTAGTTTGTGTCTTTTTTCAGACTTTTATATCCACTATGTCATTCAAAAGAATCCAAAACTGTCTTTAAATAATAAGAGAACTGAAACTGGCTGCAAGTTTGCAGCATCATAGCTGAAGAAATGTGTACTTTCCTTCTCTAGCAGTAGGTGGTCTTTCCTGTCTTGTTTCTTTATCCGCTTTCCATATTTGTTTATGACAGTGTCCCCTGGTCACCACTTCCTCTCTCTGTAGGTGGAGCTCTGGATTCTTGGGAGACTGACTCCACACAGCTGTGGATCATCTATGTACTCATCACCATGCAAGTCCATCTTCTCTGAACTTCCCTCCGCCTCATCAGTTCGTTGTCCCTCGCAGTCTGATTAGACCCTCAGTGTTGTGTTTTGGCTTTTACTTTGTCCTCTCACCTGCTTGTTAACATCATATACATATTATTTTTTCCTGTTCTGTGATTTTCTCTAGAATCTTGTTTCGGAATATTTACCTTGTTTCACAGAGAAGACAGCTTATGCACAAGGAAAAGTGTAAAATGGGGTGAGACATAGCAGATCAAAATAGGAGGCATGTAAAAAACACAACACTTTGCCTGTACAGGTGGAGTTTGGTGGTAAAAATAGTAACTCCACCTAGTTTATGTATCTTTTTTTGCTTTGAACAATGTTAAGGAATCAGTCTGCTTTACTTAATATTATCTTGACAAAAAAGTGGGCAGAGAATTCAAGTCAGGAATCAAACACCATCCAGAAACATAGAGGATTGCCAGCCTCAGTGTGACATGAGCCTGAGTGTTTGCAGTGATTTAATGTGAGCTAGCAGGTAGAAGTCAGCTGAAACATCTACATTTAGTCAAAATGAAAAAAATATATATTTTTTTCATTGTATTAATATTTAATGAATATGTCAGAGTAAATTATCAAATATAACTGGTCTGTAATGGCAGACTACAAATTGTTTTTAAATGGAAAATGGATCATTTGCTTAACTAAAGGAAATACCTCTGACAGGAATAAGAGTGTGTGTTTGCTTATTGGCAGTGCAGACAGAGGCTTCCCCAAAAATCCTATTTATAATCCTATAGACAAAAAACGGATGTACTGAAGTTAAGCCCTTATGAATAAAACACAAACTAATTATTTTAGAAAAGCAAGACTTCATCTGTGCCCATTCACTGTTTCTACATTTTATACAACCACTGCTCAAGAAGAAAAATGTTGGAAAAAAGCTAGTAGATGCCTGTTAAGATTAATTGATCCAGTTTTTCTTGTCAAATTGGTGTATTAAAAATTCAGCAACTTTAGGTTTTAAATATGAATTGCTGATCATTTCTGCAAGTGAAAGGGATGTGAAACTAAAAGCTAGAATTTTGAAGGAGTTTAAGAAAAGGATGAAACTATTATGTGAGTAGCTGTTAATGCTAAGCAACCTTAAAAAAAGAAAAAAAAAATCTTTAAAACTCTCTTAAGTTAAATAAAAAATTTGTACTAATCACAGAGCCTCATTTTGATCTACGATCAGGTTATTTTAAAAAAAAATAGTTTTAAAAATATTTCTTCAAAATATATCAAAGTAATTGTGCTCCCTTATAAAGAAATGTTGATCAACACCCCCCTCTGCTGGCTAGAAATGGGAGTTCTCTACCTATCCTTTGGATAATTAACAAAACGTTGTCATTTGGGTGATGAAGATGATAATAATTTTTTTATGTAACACCAGATTTTCTAAGAACATTTCTATTTGTAATTTTAATTTGTTTACAGTCATTCATTAATTCACTAATTTTAGGATAATTAATTTCCCTGTGATACTTAAAAAATCCTAACATAATAGCTGATTTTTGGGTAATCTCTTAATATTTCTCATTTTTAAAAAAACAAAAACAAAAGACTGTCCTCTGACGAAACAGTGCAAAAAGTTGCAATAGATTCCTCTGAAACACATAACACAATGAAACAAATGTATTTATGTACCATAATCTGAAAAATGTACATAGAGGTATCAGCTTGAAGAGACTTTGAAAATGAGATGAAACATTTATGAATTTGCCTTTCATGACACATGCAAATGAAAACTGATAAAGGTGGATTTGACAGACATGTAGATTCCTTCTGTTTAAAAGCTAACAAAATCCTTGCTTAACAGTAAAGAAAATGACTTATTTTTCTAACTTCAATTGGCTTTTTGTGTGTCAGCACCAAAATCACATTAAGGCTCAAATGGCTATTTTATGATGCCATGATGTACTTTACGAAAGCTTCATAATTTATACAGCCATTAGCGTCTTCTTGGTTTTGCATCAGCTGCTCCACTTCATCCTCCCTCATCTTCTCACCTGAAAGCACCGACACTGTCAGCTCAGTGTGCATCATTGTTACCACCGCCTTATGAAATCTGCTAACTGAGACAATTCCACTCACCAAGGGTTGCCAGCACGTGTCTGAGCTCTGCGCCCATCACTGTACCATTCCCCTCCTTGTCAAACACCCTCAAACCCTCAACAAAGTCTTCAAACGTTCCACGGTCCTTGGCTTTGCAGATGTGTTGGTAAATTGGGAGGAACTGTTCAAAGTCAAGCATCTTGGTCTGCATATCTGTTGAAAGTATTAAGAAAAAAAGTTACTTTTGGTTGATGTTCTATGGTGACCTAAACTTTAATTTGAATCTTTCATGTACAGAGGTTTTCCTGTCAACTTTACAGTAGATGACCAGTTGAACCCAACAGTTGTTGCAATAAATGTTTGTTTTGCATTATATGCTGCTTTATTTTTCTGCACATCTGACATGTTCATCATCAGCTGGTAACTTTCTTTAACAGGTCACTGAGTTCTGAATCCAAAGTTAAAGATCCTAGATACCCTAAAAGCCGGTACCAGGAGAGGATGATCCCTCATCCCCTTTTTGCTGTTTTTATTTTAATTATGTAAAGCACTTTGAAATGCCTTGCTGCTGAAATGTGCTATACAAATTGATTTGATTGATTGATTGATTGATTTCAGGAATGACCTCCAGGCAGACAGAACAACTGCTGGAGCATAAGAGACTCATTGTGTAGCCAGGAGAAACACTAAGGTGGGTAAGTGAGGGCTTCTCGGGAAGTAAACAACTTAATTTCACCCAAAATAGACAATATTTCATGATGTCTTATGGCCATTATTCTGGCACTTACAGATACTTGATAATTGTAAGGGCTTAGGCCAGTTTAATTCTCATAGGAAAGAGCTCCCGATGAATTGTAACTCTCAATCAACAAGCATGACATACAGTACTATGAACTGTTTTCCTCAGTGTATTTTTTTTTAATTAGTTAACAACTAACTCTACAAATTTGACAGTAGAGTTAGATGTTGACTACTGTTTCCTTGTTCATTCTTTATTTCCATTTTTATCAACAAAATTGCAATCATTTTATTCAGTGGGAGGGTGTAATTAATGCTTCAAATCAATTTCATTATTTTGATAAGTCACTGACTGTTTCACTTTAATAACCATTGAAACTGGATGATTTCTCAACATTAAAGATTTAGAAAGTGGCTAATAGATGTAAGAAAAAAAATAATAAATGGCTGCCCTCAATGTAATGAAAAAACTGAAGAAAAAAAAAAAAAAGAATGACTAAAATTGTCATACAACCAACCTTCGGCTTTGGGCTTCCCAAGGACATACATGATCTCTGCATTGGTGGGATTCTGGCCCAAAGCCCTGATCAGGTCACCGCACTGGGCGTAAGTTATTTTCATCTCACTGGCTGGTGTTCGGTCAAACAGCTGGAAAGCATCTTTGAAGTCTGTCAACAAAAAGAATAGCTAACATTCCTTCTGAATTTTTTTTTTTTTTTTTTTCTCATTTTTGTGTCATCTGAGAGCATGTGCAGATCTTTCTGAAGTAATTATCTATAATGGCATGCCTCAGATAAAAGGAAGCGCTGCAGCTTCCCTGAAGGGTTCCACTCTGCTTTGGCTGGCATGCACTTCACATGTTTCTGAGGACACAGACTTGAATAGGAAATAATTCTTTAAAAATAAAAATAGCATATGTTTGATCTGGCGAAACACCAGCTGTTGCAAAATGTTTCTCACTCACTGAGAACTATGCTGCGAGTGCAACCATTTATTCTCTCTATAAATAACCCCAAGCCCATGCAACACAAAGGAAAAAGCAACAGCTCTCTACAGCCTCACCCTCAAGTTGTTCTGGTGTAAATTCCAGCTGGGGAAAAGACAAACCAAACAGAACAATTAGAAGACCCTAATCATTCAGAGCGGCAAATAAAAAGTTCATTGAAAATAAAAAAAATACACAACCTTGGGGACAATTAAGCAGTCTGTTTTCTTTCTTCTGTTTTGAAAAGCAGTTGAGGTCACCTTTCTTGACTATAATCCAGTGGTTTTATGTGACCTTGGAACTACTTCCTCCATCCTTAACAAATTAACTCTGCACTATATACTGCTGGATTCATCACAGCTTATTTTAGGTGCATTTGGTGAGTGTTTTCACTTGACTAAAATGTAAAAGAGATAAAATGACATAGCTAAAAAGGGAACACTTATTTCTGCTCAATGTTCCACATTTGTTTTTTTTCCCCCCACATATTTTATTTAATTATTATTATTATTATTATTATTATTATTATTATTATTATTATTAATCTGTCTATATATTAGAGACAATTCACATATAAGATCATGACAGCATAATAATTTGGAAAAAAAAAGACCTTCCTGATATAAAACAATCAAATCAAATAAAGATAACATTAGAATATCCGACTTTATTAAAAAAATGGTTCTACATTTTTAATCTACTTTATTAACCTTTAAGTGTCTAAACTAAATTGTTGTTTCTCAAAGTGTAAAAATCAATAGAGATATACAATAAAATTAAACACTGTGGTTCAAAATGCAGAACGAGACAAACTTAAACGTTACCATCCTGTGAGACAGGAGGCATCCATTTGTTTCAGCAGTTCATAGTTTACAAGTGACCTTGGATCAGCCCATTGTTACCACTTAGACTCTATACGCTACTGTGGACTTTGTTGAAGCTTATTTTTAGGTGCACTTTGTTTTAATGAAGGGAAAGCGTTATATTTAAAATGCCAAAGTGAAAAAGAAATAACATTTTTTAAAAAAAAAAAAATAATTGAAACTATTCATTTTTTTTTTTTTTTGTCTTTTTGTTATTTTCAGCTTGAGAATGGATTACAATTTCAATTAGATATTCATTTCTAAAAAGAGTGTTTGTACATGTTGATTCATCAAGCCTATGTTTAACGTCTGGATTTCTACAAAACCTCAAACCACAAAGTCTCTGAGAAGCTAAGAGAAAAAAAACAAAAAAACAAAAAAACATCCAAACCTTATCTAAGCATGTTTTAAGATAGATCAAGATGGCTATAATTATCTATATTTTTTCTTTCTTACCAGTTTTCCACCCTTGTTTCCCTGTAACAAATAGTGTGGGTGGTCTGCTATTCGCAGAAATAAGAAAAAAAAGTCATATTTTGTGGCTTTAACCACACTCTATTGTAACATGGCGGCTCGCTCGACCTAAACCAACATTCGTCCTCTCAGAAAGGGGCCAAGTCAGCATAAAGTATATTTTCCATGATGTTTAAAGCACCAGTTAGTTTGCATCTGTACCTAATACTGAGACAGGCTTACAGCTTCCTTCAATAAAATATCCCATTTGGTTTTGTGTGCTTGTAATTTAGAAGACATTCTACAAAGCTGGGGAATGAGAGAGCTAAGGATAATTAGCTGCAGTAAAATGTTGGGCTTGCAGTGCCAAGTTTAGATCACTTGGGGTCTCTGATGTTCGTCAAAAAAAAGAAAATAAAAATTAAGTCAACCGAAAACATTATTATGTCTAAATAGAATAATGTGATTCTATGCTAAATCATCAAATCATTTTTGCATTTCTAATTTAAAATGTTTTACCGTTACTGTTGCTGGGTCAAATTCAGGAGTCTTTGGGCGCTCCGGTTCTGGGGGCTTAGGAGCCGCCGGTGCAGCAGGCTTTGGCTCTTCCTTCTTCTTGGGGGCCATTTCTAGAAGCACTTAGGACTGACTGTGCAACAAAATGCTGGACACTGCAGGCAGAGGTGGGTGATTAGGGCCTCCTTTTATGTTCTGGCCACAGGTGTCACCTCCACCACCCCCTCCGTGCCCAACCAGGCAGCAAACAACAGGCAGAGGACTATAAAAGGATATGGCTTTGTGCTTCTATTTAAGACAAACGTTTGTTGTTCTCCTAGTGTGTCTGTCTCTGTATGTGGGTGTGTGTGCGTGCGTGTGTGTGTGTGTGAATGGAAAACTGCATTAGCTAAAATCCCAGGACAACAACCTTCTATTAAACAGGCTATTTTAATCAGCAGAAGTGAGACCTCATGCATATACACCAATCTTCAACCGCTGACCTTGTTCAGTGAAGTGTGGCAGTTATTAGCGAGGAGGGGATGAAGAAAAAGATAATTGTTGAACACAAACGGAAGGGTTTTTTTTTTAAAGTTCCTTCACCCACAATGAAGCACGACGAATGGCAATTATTCTTGATTACCATTAAAACGTTCAAGTGAGAGAGGGTTATTCACAAGCCTTTATGATAATAGTCGTTTATCTCATATGATCAGAGGGATTTACAGGGCTCAGATTTAAATCCACCTCAAAATAGGGGTCAGAGAATGTTGTTTCTGTCTGATCTTGGCCTTTAGACTGTTAAATAAGTCACATCAGAGCTCAGTGTCAAAATAATAGAAGTTTACATTGTTGTTCTTGTGAAATTGTCATTACCACTCAAATAAAGATGAAGTGTCTGATGTTTTTGTGGTTCACACACATACAAGTAAAAGTAATTCAAGCAAGCATTTAGTTAAAATGCTAATTTACTGGAGTGTTGAGTCATAAGGGTCAAGCTTCTTCTCCATGTTGTCTTCGTAGCTCTTGCGATTTCCAGACTTGACAAGTTCGGGTTAAGATGTTATTTTATGACGGCTACCAGCAACACTTGAAACTGTTCAGATGGACAAGAACTGAATGCAGGACAGTCTTGGAAGAAAAACTTGCAAGGAGCTGCAAAGTCCTGTGACTTGGACAGAGGTTCACCTTTCAGCAGACCTGCAAACCTTAACCAGGCAACGATGCATTGGAAAGGTTCAGATCAAATTATTCTTGGGATGCAACTGCAAATGTCCACACGCAATTTGAGCTGAGGCCCTGTGACAAAACCTGAAACTGCTTTAGTCACAGAGGCTCTTCATTAAAGCTGATATCAGATAGAGCCATAGAATTTTTTTTTTTTATAAATTCCTGAAGTATTCACAAACACTTTCATTTTCATTTTGATAACAGCAACTCATATATAGTTTGATCAGCATTAAATTGCATGCTGTTTTTACCAAGCGAAAAATCTGAAACTTTGTAAAACTCTTCAGCAAGCAAAAGTGTATATGTAGTGATTCATGTACTTTTGTCTTAAACATATCATCTGTAGGAATTCATCTCAATTTACGTTCCTAACGACAGGTAAGGTAAAAGTTCAAGATAATATGCTTATGGATCGAACCCTTCAGCAGGTGACTTCACAGTCGGAATCAGAATGAGAAAGGTTTATTAAATATAAAAATATATAAATATATTTGCACAGCATGCCGCGGTAGCCCTCCTTCTTCTAGGTTGGACATGTTATGTGTTCAGAAGTGGTGTTGTGCTTAATTTGGTTGCAACACATGATCATCTGATCTACTTTTGCCTTTTTATTATATTGAAGACATTTCTGTGCGCACAGTTGCTGCTCACCAAGAACTTTCTTGTGTAACTGACACGCAGACACAGATGGAAGCCTTTCATGAGAATCTGAGCATAAAAAGGGGTTAAGCTTGCGTAGGTCACTGTTAACTCCCTTTTACTGTAGAGAGGGTCCATCACTGACAAGCAGCAGGGGGAATTTACAACACGACCGGCCGCATAATATCAAGATCCTAAAACATCTAAGACCTGTGCAGTTTGCTATTTTAGAGTTGGTCTGTTGTCTAGCTGGTATGTAGCTTGGAGGGCCTCCAACCTGTGGACAAAGCCAATTGTTACTCCGACACATTAGATGACCTTGAGTGCAGATGAAAGAAGAGTGGATAAATACATTGCTGTTAAATGACAACCTCAAAATAGCATAGGGGTTCTTCTAAAGTCTCTTCTGAAATGTAATAGTGTTGCCTTTGAGAGAAAATCTCAATGTGAATATATATGACTTTTGAACAATAGCATCTGTAAATGTCTGAATCTGCTATAGGAGCAGCCATGGGAAGAAAAATAATGGGCAGAGAAGAGGGGAGAAACTTCAGGCAGAAAAATTCAGTTGGAAAGTTTTAATGCAGGTTATGAATATTGATTCAAAACTTCAACATTCTCTCATATTAAAAAAAAAAAAAAAGATCATGTGGATCCTGAGTGATACAGTTCCATAGAAACCCTTCACAAAAACTGAGGTTACAGGGTACCCATATCAGTCTTAACATTTGTGCAGTAGTTGAGGCACCTGATGAATTCCTGTTTGATGTGTTTAGCGTGTCGTTAGCTGCACAAGTTAGTAAGTGCGCCGTAGTGAGAGAGCATGTAATTAAACTGTCACCTATCCAACTTAGACTTATTGTAGGATGCAGTTCGCAAAGCTTAGGCAGAACCCATGCCAGTTTGAAGGGGCTTAAGTTTAACACAGACTTTGACGCAGTGTTTCTTGGCAGGAATTAATTTTGTAGAATTGATGTGCTTAAACAAATTTGGGGGTCGGGGGTGGGGGTGTGGGATGGCGGATAATATGAGCCTTGGAAGAAGATACTGTTGAAAGAAATTACAGATGGATGATCCTGAAGTCGGTGCTTATATTTCTGCAACGTTCGACTGTGCCCCTGCTTCAACACACCTGACCCTGAATATTAGGACATTAGCAGAGCTACACAGATTACATACTGAGGAGGAAATTTACCTATTTGAGTCAGGTTTGTGGGACCAAGGACACATCCAAAAGTTGCAGGACACCAGCCCTTGATGAGTGGACTTCAAGACTTTTCCACTGAAAAGAATCTAAAGTATAGAACTATAAGCTTCGACATCATTTCATCAACCATCAATAATTTATCTTGAGGCCCCTGATGACTGGAGTTTGAGTTCCTAGTTGAGAGTCTGATCTTTATTTGGTCATTTGTAGTTCCAAATCTTGCATATTAACATTGAACATACCTCAAATTAAGTATTACTTACTTCTTTATTTATGATTTATGAAATCATGAAATCATTTATCTATTTGTTCAAACACACACACAAAAAAACTGCATTCTCTGTCTATCACAATTTATTATTATTTGTCCTGCAGAATGCCATCATTGGGGAAAGAGATGCCTGTTTGGATGTGGGGTGTCAGAAGGAGATGCTGTCCATTCATGTAAGACCCGCCTCTGATGGTGACTGCAGTACCAGAAACATTTGCATGTTCTAAATATGGTTTTTCTGAGCAGCCTTCCGCAAACTTCCATCAAAAAGTGTATCTCCTGTGTTATTAAAACCTACACAGTTTTCCAGAGTCAAATATAGCATTCTAAGAAATAAAATGAAACAGGCTTCATCAATACTTACTCAGGATACCAGCCTTCTGATCCTTGTTAAACCTTGTAAGCATCTGTGCTGTCTAGCAGCCGGAACAACAGCTGAGTCATGCCGCCCTCCCTTGGTCACAAATTAACTATGAACCCTGAGAACTGTCGTTCTGCCCAAGAGATCTAATTTAAGGTTGTTCTTTTTCTCCCTAAATGTGAATAGTGATTCAGCTTTGGACAAATGAATATGATTGGATACCCTGTTGAATCACAATTTTTATAACATCTTCAAGACTGTACTAATGTTTAATATCAACCTAATTTTATTTTGTTCATGGGCTCCAACACTTGTTCTGATTTCTTTAAATCAGTGCTAAGGCTAACACTGTGCAAAAGTAACATGGAAATAAGGGTAATGAAAATTGGAAAAATCGATGTTTTCCTCTGTTGAGCAGTATTTCATAATGGATAGGTACTATCTAGGAAAGTTTCCTGAATCAAAAAAAAAATAATAATAATAATAATAAACTACTTAGAGCTTTCTGTGAACATCGCTCTCTGTTGTACTCTCAGCTCTGTCATATATCAGTGCACAGTACCTGGTGAATAAATGACATAACTTTGCAGATTGCTCAAAGTTGCTCCGTAGCTCTGTAGCTCATAGTGTTTGGAGAACACTAACAGTGTTTTATCATAACCGTATGTCTGCACACAGATGAGTTTGTTAAACGCTAAACAAACAATAATTAGACAAACCTTCAGGTTCATTCATTGTCTTTAAACAAAGAGATGGACCTTTGTTTAATTTTCAGCTATTGTTTGTCGATCTTCTCAGAAAATGTTATTCCATGTAACGTATAAAATGTTTGTCAATATTCCGGCACAAGCAACGAGAATGACCAAATTATCTCCAAGTTATTACTCAGCAGACGACTTAGGCAATCAAAAACGACCACTCCTGTTAATTATGGAAAAAAAGAATGGAGAAAATATTCACTTGCTACTTGAGGGAAATTCAAATAAAAGAATTCCCAAAATTTATTTTTGAGATAATCTAATGATTTAATTAAATAATAGCAATGGCATTAATGGACTAGAAAGCCATAGTTGAAGTTTGTTGATGATCTTTGTTCCTTTATTTTATTTCTGCAGCATCTGAGGTGATATGTCTAAACAACACAAGGTTTTTAAGAAGAATATGCGAGTTGACCTGAATCCAGCTGAAAATAGCTCCCCAGGAGGTTTAATTTGGAACTTGCTCTGAGACAAAGGACAGACATTGACCATAACGTTCATGACATTTCCACACTATAAATCAGAAAGAGAGTAAATGGAAAAGAAAAAATGAGGAAGGAAGAAAAAAATCATCTTAAATGAAATGACCTCATTTTGGCAGAGGGTAAAAGTTAGGACAGGCTAATCTGATGAGACAACGTCTCTAATAACACTGTAATTAATTTAGTTGTTTGGATTATAAGAAATATAAACCTGCTCAGATAAATAAAATGCAAATGTGAAAAATAAGCAAATTTTTAATAATTATATATATATATATATATATATATATATATATATATATATATATATATATATATATATATATATATATATATATATATATTGCCAATTATGCACATCCGGGGAATTGGTCCCAAATACATGCATGCATGAATCTGCATGAAATTTAGTTTATGATAACAGCTTTTCAGACAATTTCTAGGAAAATCATCCTTACCTGACACAAATGGGTCAGGCAATAATCCTCTCGTTCACTAGTACAAGTGTTTAAATGTGTCTCTTCGTAATAAGCTCTGATCTGGTTTGTTGCCTGTCACAGATATAAACTGCCAACCAGCTGAAACAGAACAATGATAAATGATATAAGAAAGATGACAAATAATAGTGTATGAGACAGATAGAGATATATGGACTGCTGTCAGTGCAGTGCATGGTTCCTTACAGTGAAGACAGTTTGGGGGGATGGATATTAATCATGCCAGATAGATGTCAAAGATCAGAAGCGTTTTGACTGTAAAAAAAAAAAAAAAAAAAAATGGGCTGGATGGGGCTGCAGTAATTAGCTTAAAGGCACATTTAGCCGTTTAGGAAGACCTTTCAAAAGCAAGAAAAAAGAAGAAGGCAGACCCCAATCAAAAAATAAATTAATAAATAGGTGATGTCATGAACACAATTTCTCTCTAATTATTTGAGTGCTATTTCAACTTTTTAACAGAGGAATTTTGGATCATGCATCTTCTGCATGGAACAGTCAATCACATCTTTGAACTATTTGCACAACATGCCAAGTACCTTATGAAAAAAGCTCTCCAAATAAAATACCTGAGAATCAATTCACACCCCTGAATGAGAAAAAGGTGATGAAACTGTCCACAGATGATATGAGGACATTGAACAGACTAAACACATGCAAAGATGTTGGACCCAAAGATATTTTGGGTCATACATTGAAATCTTCTTTTGCCGAGTAAGCAAAAGCTGCAAATATCTTTGCCATCTCTCACCAGCACAGTTTGTCCTGCTTTTTATTAGAAAGTGAGTTTAACAACTTGTCATGAGCCACATTAAGCTCGCCTAACACCTTCTCTGACCTTCTACTTTTGCATATCAGCACACAGTGTACTAAAACCGAGACACACAGCAACACAGTCAATCAAATTAAAACAGGCATCCCTCAGGGGTACTTAGTCTGTGCTCTCCAAATATGTTACTAAACTCAATGATTCAGTACAAAACATCTTTTAAAGTTTCTATTGACACAGTTGGGGCTCAGCTATAAACACTAAAACACATTTTAGAGGTTGGCAGTTGGATTAAAGAGCCAAGAAAAGAAAAAGCATCTTGGGCACTTCAGGCAAAAAAAAAATATAAATCATCCTCACAATTTTCCTGTTGGACTGAGATTTCTGAGCTATTTAAGCCCCTTCAGAATAGTACTGTTTTTTTCAGTCAGATTTCTCAGCTCCTCCTTGACATTAGTAAAATATTATGTGCATTTCCCATGAAACAATTCATACAAACAGTAAATCACAATGCATGACCTACAGAAGCCAGTCTCTTTCACAAAATCCTCAGTTCATCTCTCCAGAGTGAATACCTGTGTCAACGAACATGTCAGTGTCATTTGAACGACAAATCATTGTGTCATTGTGAACAGATAAGACAGTCAATTTGCTTAGTCATGTTCTTAATATAACAGCGTACTCTGCAGGGATATTTTGATTAAATCTATGGCTAAAGTTTTGATGACAATCATGGCAAGTTGTGAGAGATTATGTAAAGGCAAGATTTATATTTACCCTTTTAACGTGTGCATTGTACTGTAAAAGACAGCAGTGTAGAGCAATAAAGAATAAATAAATAATATGAATACAAGCGATTGGAAAATATGCCATTTATTGTTACTTTTTTTTATTCAGTTATTTTCTGAACATAAAATCATTCTATTGTGGCTCTGGATATATGTCAAGTCGTCATCTGCCTCAGCTATATCTTTTACAGCTTTTGACTAATTTTTGATTTGATTTTTTGATTATTCATTTTTACCTCCATTTATCTTTCCATGAGCTCTGACTGGTCTTCATTACAGAAATGAATCCCCCCAGGATGATCCTGCCACTGCCATTGTGGGAATGGTGACAAGCGCACAGCATTATGCAGAGTTCTCTTCTGACCAGAGCACCTCTATATAATCCAGGGGTGTCAAACTCCAGTCCTCAAGGGCCGCTGTCCTGCAGTGTTTAGATGTGCCACAGGTAAAAAACAGTGGAATGAAATGGCTTAATTACCTCCTCCCTGTGTAGATCGGTTCTCCTGAGCCTTGCTAATGACCTAATTATTCTTTTCAGGTGTGGTGTAGCATAGGCACATCTAAAAGTTGCAGGACAGCGGCCCTTGAGGACTGGAGTTTGACACCCCTGATATAATCCTTTTTAAAAGCACACTCTGGTTTTTCAAGCTATAATTTCTAGCCCAGAATCAAGCAGTTTACGAACCCGTCAGTTTACGGCACTTTTGGTTCTACATGGTGGAGGACAGATCTAACAGCCATGTTCTCTCTCTGTTTTTGGACAATGGATCAAACAGTTCACGAACGTTCTCTGTTGCTCTTGTGTAGAGCATTTATACCCTTCCTATATTTGCTAAGTGCTTAAATACTACTGGCATTTAATAATTTGGTGTATTATAAATGAAGTAGGCTGTACTGGATTTTATTAAAGGGTATAAGAATAAAAGAAGATGATTTCATATCCGTAATACACTTCTTTTTAGAATTGTATTTAACTTATGAAACAGACTTAATTAAGGTTAAGTTTGGCCAACTGAACTTTCCACAATTGCATTGTACTGTAACAAGCGATGAGTGACTTTAAAATATTAAAAGTAAATTATTATTATTTTTTTTTATTTAATTCATAAACTTAAAATGTTGTTACAGTCCTTACACCCATTAGAATTCACCATCATATGGCGCTTCATCCGCTGCATTATGTTACTGTAACCCAATCCAACTGGATGCAACTTTTGAGAGACTGCAGGGGGAAAAAGCGGTTTGGCAACGGCCCTGCGATCTGTTGAATGTGGAGTTTGTTTTAGGAGTGAGAAAATATGTCATTTGGGGAGTCGTGGTTTATTCCAACGTAAGAGCGAGCGCACCAATAAGCGGCTTTCACGCTCCACCCTACCTGCCTCCTTCCAGCCCCCACCCTGCTTCCCCTTTTCCATCCACATACTCACTACTGAGCACGACCTGCCGCTTTGCCACATCTGGACTGGAGACGCTTCCCAACACGAGAAACTTCAACTTTTTCTTTTTTCTTTTGCTTTGACTCTGCGCAAAAAAAACCCAAACATCAACAACAACAACAACAAAAAACATAACAATCACTCAGGCGTTTTTGCGAATTATCAGTCCGTTAAGGTGATTTCTTTTCTCTCTCGATAGTAAGTAAAGATTGTTGAGTCTAAGCTGGCGTTTCTGTCTCGTCTTAGGTAAACAGAGTCTCGTTTGGGAGTTTCATACATTCAGTTTTCTGTTAGATTGCCACGCTTTTATTTAGTGCGCTACACGTTTTCAGCGAGTGACACATGATCTGCAGCGTTTTGGTGGGGAAGAAATGAAGGATAGCGAAACTCTGTCTATGAAGTCTAAACACGCAGATTAAACACATTTATATTAGCAGTTGTAAATTTCACTCTCCGCTCTTGTCATAATATTGTTAATGTTTACTTTTAAATGTGAAAAGTGGAGCCTGTCTGTGATCAGTGCGCTGAATGAATGCGTTGATGGTGACATGAGTCAAACGGAGTGAAGTTGTGAAATTCAGCAGACTCTGGTGATGGAGTGAGACAGTTTGAGGTTTTATTTTATTTTATTTTATTTTTTTAAAGAATCATATTTATTTATTTATATTTGTGTCTGATCCGGGAAGGGAAACTGGAAGAAACCAGTAGGCACAGAGCTCCATACTGAAGTGTTTAAGTTAGTCTGCGGGGAAATTTAAAAAGACCTAAAAATACAGCGTTGGTTTCTTCCCTACAAAGAATCATTTGAACTTCCCACCGCAGAGAGAGAGAGCGACATAAATAGTTCTGACATGTGGATGTAATTTCAGAAGTAAAAAAAAAAAAAAAAAAAAAAAAAAAAAAAAGACAGATGCGCAGAAATAAAGCGAGCGGGCTGAACCGGACCGTATAGTAGATTATAGGAAATTAAATCGAGGGCAGAGCGGGCGATTAGAGTTATGATTTCACAAGCCGCCAGGAGCGTCGAAGGGCCAGATGGAGTGAAAAGACGCATCACGCTCCACTTTGAAGAGAGTTAAGTCTATTAAATAATTGCTTTCTGAGCTCCATCAGCTGTGTGTTTGAATGACTCTTGGAGGTAGAGTTGCCTCAGGGTCAGGGATGGGATCTTCTCTGCAACTCCATAATCTGGACTTTCTTCTCATCTCACTCCTCAGCAGCCTTTGCCTGGTAAGTCATTCATTTACTGTCTGCAGCGCAGTTAGCGTCATTTCGCTGTGATGTTGCACATGTGAAGCGTGGAGGTCCAGATGTGCTTCCTCTGCGCAGTGACAGCTTGTCAAACACAGAGAAGGCAAAGTATCAGCAATTGCGATTCTCTCCGCATGTGTTTTGCATTGGGAATATTGAGGAGCATTTAACTAGATTTTAGGGAAGGGTTAATTAGGCAACCCCAAGCGCTGCTGGTGTTGTCATTGGTCTTAATTTCTAATAAATCTCCCCATTATGATTAGGAGTCTAGTAAAACTTTTTCCTCCAAAATTAGAAAAAAAGGAAATTGACTTTTTGCTCAAATGACTTCAGTGTCATTTACCAAGTCTGTGCTGCATGTCATTGTTGTTGACATACAAAAATATTCCTTCCAAACAATGGACATTTATTTCACATTTATATACCATTTTTTACCAGTGTCCAGATGTGGGTTTTAGTGACTGGGGACTTCTGAACTAAAACTGTATTATACAAATTTCTCTCACACATGCAAATTGCAGTAGAATAATAGGTTAGGGTGTATAGACCTTCTGCTTGTGAAAAACTATTTTTCCAGAGCACCTTTGAATTTGTATAAAGCATCACTTCGAAAAATATAGTCACCCATACAAAGCAACACACAAAATGTAAAGGTGTGCCAGCTATGGATGTCGCGATGTAACACAGACTGATAAATAAAGAAAGCACGGAGGAAATGGTTAAAACATGCTGTTGTTACACTGTTTTATTTATTGTTTTTAGATAGATGCCTGTTGGTAATTTATATGAAAATCAAATACATTAAAACACAGTCCTATATGCAATAATGTGTTTTCTTTTCAAATAAAATGCAGAATGAAAATTTTTAATTATTGCTCTTGCAAAGGTCCAGCCAAGCCACGTATGAGCTTATCTTCTTTCTTTTTTTTTAATACATTGTGGCAGTACTTGTTTAGGATATTCTGAAATTTCATGTGTAATTTAATTCAGTTGCATGTTTTTTTTTTTTTTTTTTTTTTTTTTTTTTAAAAATTTCCAACCCCCCAACCCCACTTTTTTTTTTTTTAAGATTTTTTAAAGCTTAGGGCAACCCAAAAGGTT
>NW_015112634.1:590787-602789 GCF_001443285.1 Poecilia latipinna
TTTGGGGGGGTTTTTTTTTGGGATTTTTTAAATTTTTTTTTTATTTTTTTTTTTTTGTTTTTTTTTTTTTTTTTTTTTTTTTTTTTTTTACTGAAAACTTACTACTACTCAACTCAACTTTTATTTTGTTTAAGCATTTTTCAAGCTCATGGCAACCCAAAAGGTTTTAATAGACGTGCAGTAAAACTGGACCATTTTACACTTGCCAACTTTTTCTTGCTCTTCAACTTTGAGCACAAAATGTTCACTTGCTGACTAATATTTCCCACCTACTAACAGTTGGGATGATGAGTAGATAATCCGAATTAGCCTCTTAACCCACACTGCTTTAAAACCACTGTGGGGAAGCTGCAAGCAGCATGTCTGTTAAGCAACTGGCTGCAGGCTAGCTATCTGAGTAGATAGCCTGACTAATTAAACCAGATAGATTGTGGTATTTTGTGCTATTAGCACTACATCCACAGTTAGGTTTAGTGGCTGTTTATATGCTTTGTTTTTGATGAAGCATTAGATTCAAAACAACATAAAGAAAAGAAAATATAGGTAAGGTTTTCTTATTTTTACGAGTATAATAAACACGTTGCATTATTTTAACAGGAGTTGGAAAACATGATTTTTTTGATTTGATTAAAGCAATTATATAATGTCATGTTCTTTTTTTTCTTTAAAATTCTTTTTAAGGACGATGATGGAGTGAAACTGTAGTATATTTACTCAAGATTAATAGGCAGTACTTGTCTGTTACTGGTGATCACAGTCTTGTTCCACTTTGTGTGGTTTCTTCCTCTAGCAATAAGTGAAGGAGTCTCAAGCTCCTATTATTGGCACAACATCGTTTTGAAGCTTTCACCTGCCTGAATTGGGATTGTCAAAGTGCTTCATTTCTGCAGTCTAAGTTCCCATTTATGTAGTTTACTTTAACACAGGATACCGTGAATTATAAATGCCTTTTTAAATATTGTCATAGCTGTATCTATAAAGTCTGCTGCACGCACACACACACACCCACACACACACACACACACACACACACACAGACACACACAGCGTAGGCAGAGCAACACACTGTGTTGGTTTTGTGTGTTTTGGCTAAAGCTGTTGTGCATTCAACAGGCAGTTTGCCCAGGCTCTGAGGTACAGTGCATTTTCCCAGTGATGTGGTTCATCACTGCGCCACAGTGGACCTCTGAGCTCAGTGGCATAGATGGCACAAGAAAACAATTAAAATGAAACTGTATTTATAGCTGGTTCAACATTTAGCTGCTAAAAGGCTCTGTTTGTGAATGATGTTTACCCATTTTTATGTTAGGTGTTTGCTCAGTCTTTCCCTCCACCCTAAAAAAAATAAGTTGCGGGCATCTAAACTTAGAGTGGAAAGTCTGGCTTTTGAAAGCTGAAATGAGACTTTTTTGAGCTGAAACATCCACTTGTCGAATCGCAGGATTATGCCTTGCAGGGGCTCTGTATCGAAGTGAGAAAAATCTGGAGATTACAAGCTGAAACCTAAACGTTGGAAAACACTTTGACATTGGCGTCTTCACAGCATATTTATCTAAATTAACCGACACAAGTCGTGCAGTAACCATTATTGTGTTTCACATCTCAGCAGTCAAGCGGCAGTGACAGCCAACAGATGAAGCGTTAGCTCACAGCACCTTTGTTCGCTGTGACAGGCTGCCTCACTCTATTATTACATTTATTAGGAGGAAGCAGAGCTTTCAGGAAACCTTAGTGGGGATTTAATTTCTACCTCATGACTGTGTTTTCCTCCGTGATGACTTGCATGTGTCTGGATACTCGGAGTGGATTTGAATCTGCTTGCTGCAAGTTTTGTGTAAGGGCTAGATGGACGATATGCAATAGCAAAGAATGTCAGCTTTCGCTATGATCTGGGCAAAATTAATCTTCTTTATTCATTATTCATAAAAAAACAGGCTTAGAAACCATGATAAAGAAGTTAAATTGGAATCATATTGTTAAACTCCTACAATAGTTATTATACTAATACTTCAAATGATTATTAAATCAAATAATAGTTAAAGGAAAATATTTACTTTCCCAGTTAAAAGCAGAGTAGATGCTGGACAACATGATACGTTTTACTCCTTGGGATCATATTTGAATTTTGCACCTTTGTGAAAATGAATCCAGCAGAACAATGGTACACATATAACTTTTTTTTGTTCTAAAGCAGTCATGTAAAAGCTGCTAAAATGCATACTTCTATGCCCAGCATAATAACATTTCCTTAAGCTTTATTCATTTCTGTCAAATTTTCCCCAACATAATTTTAGAATGCAGATTACAGTGCTGTATAATCTCTCTTCAATCTGTCTCTGGTAATTAGACTCAGCAGATATTTTCTCACTAATTTGAAATGAACTGGGGGTGTATTTGTAAAATGGGCTTTCATATTAAAATTCCTTTTTGCATGCCTTTTGACCGATATCCAATATGACTTATGCTAATTTTTTTCCCACTTGTGTGTGTTTATATGCAATGCGCGAGTGTGTCTGAAAGAGTAAGGCATGAAATATCCTCATTAATGTATTCCCCAAGTCTGTTTTTCACTCAGTGATGTTGATGAAACAGCTGAGACTGCAGTACAATTACTCAACAGGAAGGCAAAAAAAAAAAGCAAAAAGTCTGAATGCTTTTTATAGTCCATGTCATTTATTCTTAATTAAAATTATATTAATTGTAATTTATTAATTTGCACACAGTTATAACATTTTCAGACATATTTCTTTCCATTAAATGTTAACTTATTTATAATTTTGAAGTGATGATGTAGTTTTACAACTTAGAATTAAATGGTACACAAGGTTAATATTGACAAATCAGGATACCTTTCAGCACCCTTTGTCTTTTTAACATAACAATCCAGTCACATTCAATATTTTAGGAAATACATCCTAATGAGTCCTGTTTGTCAGGTTAAAAGTATGTTTTGAAAATAACAACCAATAAGCAGACATTAATGATACTTTTAGCTAAGCCTGCACTTTTATTTTTTAAAAATAGTTTTTATGGTCTGATGTAATGCTCTTATTTTAAAAGTCATGTTTTCATTAGTTGTTAGTAGTTGTAGAAAATATTAATAATTAACAGACATAAAAGCTTTCAAACATCCATCTGCGTGTAATTAATCCTTAAAATGTGTTTTACTTAGTGATGAGTTCCTAAAATAAATTAAATATTCTAATTTACTGAATGTCAAGTATCAAAATATGAAATTTACAGAAAAATGTAATGCAAGTAATTTTTCTGGCGAGGAACAAATTAGGATGAGCCATTTTAAAGTTACCCCCACTGAAATGATTAATATTAATTACAGAAATACCACAAAGGGTTATTAGGACATCATCATTTTGATATTTTGAGGAAGGTTTGTCAAGTGTAAACTTCAGATATATAGTTTGATATGCTGAAGTTAAAACCATAGTAAAAATAATAAATAACAATAATAATAAAAAACCTGCCTGAGTCCTTCAGAAAGAACATTGTAGCAATCATTTGATCTCGTAAGAGAGATCTCAGAAAGTTTTGAAAATGATTCACAAGTGGAAGTCTGAACATCTAAGCAAGCTCATCCTGAGAGCAGGCCACAAGATGCTCAAAGTAGTCTCCAAACACTCTAAAGTATCCACAGGAGACCTACTGAAGACTCATGTAAATATTATTAGGAAATGACATGTCTTCAAAAATCATAGAGATTTCACAAGTTTAACACTCATACAGAAGAAGTGTAGTGGTTTTAGTGGGATCCTAAACCACAACACTACACCAAGACACAAGTATTAGAGAGTACTTGAGGAAAATGTGAGACAGCCCTTAAAAAAACTGAGGCTGAGGCAGGACTGGATCCTGCAACATGACAATGACCTAAACCATAGCTGAGAATTAAGAAATGGAAAGTCCTGGGCTGAGTCAAAGTCAATACCTTCATCCCACTGAGAGGCTGTGAGGTGACTTGGAATAAGGCGATGCATGTAAGAAACTGTTGCGAAATCTCACAGCTGAAAGTCAAGAATCAGGTTAACTTTCCTCAGACTGATGTCAGAGTAGTAAATCTTTATAAGTATGTCACTAAAAGTATATAAGCCAAAAGTAGTTATATGAGCTATAGGGTGTCCAAACTTGTTCCTTAATCAAAACATTTTTCTGTATCTTTTGTTTAATGAGGAAATAAGATGTTTTGTCCTTTAAATGTAAGTAAATAACTCTATTTTCAAGAAATAAGAGATGATTAGACATTAATTTGTGATAATTTCTTAGTAAAAGAGAGAATACACATTTTATATGGTAGAGGTAAAGCAAAGCCAAAGCTGCTTAATTTAATTATTTTACCCACTATAATATTATTACACGATAAATGCAGTGATAATTTCTTATAAGTAATTTTGTTTCTAAGCCTATTGCATCAAACCCCTGACTAGCGTGAAGCTTTTCTTCATCACTGGTTCAGCCCCTTTAAATCTGATTTCAGCCATTACCGTGTAGTTTTTGCAAATTAAATTGGTGACAGCAGTTGACATCTTGCTTAGGATACGTTTTACCATTTGGCAATATAAATTACAATTTGACAGCATTGCATTATTGACAGGAAAAAACGTACAATATATGTAATTAATTTCAGACTGTCAATTTGATTGCATTTGTTGTTGATTTAACAGTTTTATTATTATTATTATTTCTGGATATACATTTGACTTGTGAATTAGGGACAAAAATCAATTTCTTATTTAATTTATAAATACTGATCATGGTATATGCCTAAAGGGGCTTCTGGATTACTGACCCCTTGAAAGCTAACTTTTTATATGCACATGTGCACACACATCCAGACATAACACAATCTGACCAAGACTAAGCCACAGGCCCACATCATGACATTACATTGGGCCAAAATTATCTGTTATTCCACAGACTCCACTCCAGCAATTGTGAACATGCAATGTTTATTTGCTGTTACACTAAACAATTTATTGACCCTCTTATTACAATCAAGCCAGTGCAGACAGGGTTTGTCATGAGGCTTGTTTGGCCTTTAAGCTGTTTTTGCACAGTCGAAAACCAACAGTAGTGGTCAAAAAGGGCCCAAAAAATGGAAGGTGCTGTATTCATACATTTCATTCATTGGACATTTCCGATAACCCTACAGTAAAAAAAAATCAAAATAAATTCCCGCTGTCCATATATATAATTTTGGTCGTGAGGGAGTAAAGATGCAAGTCACGTCTTTCTCTACTAGTTAAAAAACTTAGTATAGCTTAGATAAATGGTTCTAGACAATGGTTTACTTTTTAAAGTTGTTTCAAAACAAACGTCTGTCGGAAAATGTAAACAATGGATGCTCTTTGGCCATGATAATAATAACGTGCCCCAAACTCAATGGCAAAACACTTCTCTGTGGTCCACGCTTGACGAGATCATGATTGGGCAACTTCTGACTGCTGGTTTGTGCTGAGTCAGTGCCAAGAAGAATGTGAGGGTGTTTACACAAGAGGCAATTACGACATGGAACCAGTATCATCAAAACAAAGAGTCCCAATTTTAACAATGGACAAGTCTGATCTTAATTTTTACTTTTTACCTCATGTAACAATGACAAGATTTGATTGCCTTTAATTTTAGTCAGTATATCAACATATATGTGTTTTATGTATTAACAGATTCTAATATAGATGGATGGTAACTCAAGAAGAAATGTTCCCATTTTCTAAAATCAGTGCTGATGTTTTTCTATGCAGCATCCACCTCCATAACAAGGAGCTGCTGTGTATTAAACTACACCACCCACAAGAAATGATGGATGGACAAAAAGGTTCCCTGTTCTGCAAGGATCACATGCCTCTGCTTAGAGCAGAAGGAGATTATAGATTCAGGCCATTAAAATGGTGTGCTGGGGTTCTAGTGGTCCTAAAGACATGGGAGGACCACTGAGAGTAAATGATTACATAAGTCCCAGTATTTGTGTCACTGCCTTTTCACTGAGAATCTCAATGGGATTTGTTTATATTGGCCTTTGTGGCTGCAGGGATGTGGTATTTCTCTCAGCTACAATGACCTAATTTATGAATGCAATTAAGTAGGAGTCAAAGCCCCCGGGGTTTTTATTGTAATCGATACCATTCACTATCCCAGAGCCAGTTAGTTTTTAGCTTGCTTAAAACTTAAGGTAGCCTTTCTTGCCCAAAAAAAAAAAAGAAAAAAAAACAAAAAAAAAAAACAAAAAACAGGTTTGTAACCAACATTTTAGGTTCAAATAATTTACACACAGATTAAAAGATTGATTGCTGATGTTGTACTTTCCACTCCTTCAAGTGCACCGTAATGAATTAGAATATTATCAAAAAGTCAGTTTACTATTGCAGTTAAATAAAAAAATAAATAAAGCTGCTGTAGAGTGCATTTATCTTAAAGGACTGCTAGGCTTATTTTTTGTATTTTTCTTTTTTAGTTCATATCATGTTACATCAAACCGTACCTGGTGTGTTACTTTGATTCTTCTAAGCATGTTTGAGACACAAAGTGCTGCCCATTTCCACAGAGTTCCTCCTCAGAGCTGCATGCTCCAGCTCAGCTTCCCTGTCTGACAACGGACTTTCCCCACTCAGCTCCCCCAGACTAGCGGCAGGAGCCATTAGTAAACACCTGGTGGAACTGCGAGTCTGCTCAACTCATTACACAAGCCTCTTCTCAGTCCAATGCTCCTAAGAATGCCGGACTGAAAATGGTCATCACAACATTGATGTGATGACATAGTGAAAGTGGAGTATTGGGAAGAGCAGGAGTTTCCTAAAGGGACAAATTCCAGTTTCGTTTCAGTTATGTTTGATAAATGCAGCATTGTTATAACAACTGAAAGTAACATAGTTACCTGATTATGCTATATAGGTAGTGTCTGAAAAGTACATAATACCACCCCTTTCATATTGATGTTGATGGTTTACAATTAATGAGACGCTAACATGCAGTTTTTCAGAAAATTAGAAATAGACTACAATTCAAAGAAGTTGTTATGTAGAAAACATGTAAATAAAAAAACAAGAACAAAAAAACGGAATTATGCACTTAGGTTTTTCTACTTCTGACCTACCATTGCTCAAAGAAATATGAAGTAAGTCATCATGTGAAGTATGATGACTTATAAGTATAACCTCTGCCTTCAGAGGTTGAACTATACATCCACCTCTGAAGGCAGTTTCTTTCAAGTTGTCCAGATGTCCAATGTGAACTGTATGCTGCTCCTCTAGTTGTTTATTTCTGTCTGGATGCTTGTTCATTAAAGTTGCAGTTCATTTAGCCTACACAGCGAGGGACCATTTTAGATAACTGCAAAGTCTTCATGCAAATTAATCTGCTCACCAAGAAAGCTATACAAACATGTATGTATGTTAATTTGACACAAGCTTTACTTCAATCCAAGCAGGAGAAGATCCATTTTAGGGTGTAGGAGGTGTGTTAGTAGAAGTGCAACGGTTTCAGCTAAGGCTTACCAGAACTAATCACCTGCATTCACAGCTCATCAAAATGTTTTAAAATGTGCAGTGTTGTCTTGCTGCTTTAAGAACATGTTGTCTGTGTTCTAATTTCATTTGGAAATGTTGCTCTTCAGTCTACCGTGCAATGTTCATTAAACAGCAAAAACAAAAACACTCAGGCAGGATGTAAGACCAGCCTGTAGTGTTTGCATAATATATCCTGCTTGATAATTTTCATTAGTCTTCCATTAGTCTCCTTGAGCTAAGGAGCTATGGCGCAGACTGTTAATTATTATAAAGGTTTACAAAATCACATCAAGAGAAACTGAAGACCAGACCATCTGGCTATATCAATCTTATCTGAAAGAATCTATTTATTGGATGATTGAGCATTTGGCCTCAGACTACTCGGCTTTGGGAGTTAAACTGAACTGAACTGAAAACCAGTTGTGCCATTCTTGGGGAATTTTGAATGTAGATGGGATGAAAATAGACACATTGACAACACATCGTGAATGTACAGTAACATTCTTAGTGATAAACTCTTCCTGCCAACAGTGTTACTAGAAGACTGATATTTTTTAATAATACAATACAGTGTCACAATTACATAACTGCTAATAAATATGTTTTTTGTTATTTTTTTTTTAGCAACCAGAAAGAGATAAATTATTTTGAACTTTTACCTGATGTCAGTTCACTCAACCTTCTGGAGGAACCAGTCTGGCACTTATTTGACTTTCGCAGTGTGCTCATTTTGTCTGTCTGCTATCAAAGGTCACCTGCAGAGGTCTCATAGAGTCCATGTATGTGTGGGTCAGAGCCATTTAAAAAGCAGAAGAAGGCCAGAACATATTAAGCTTTAAATATTAATGCTGGGCCAGTATTACAGTCAAGATCATATGTTTTGATCCCCAAAAGGAGCTTCTAGCAATCATTCACCAAATATATTTGGTTATAAAATCACCAACCATATAGCTCAGCGATGTGAGCCAACATTTCACTTTACTTTTGTACATGATTGCTACTTACACACACAATACTCTGCTGCCATTATCTCAGTTATGTTAAACCACTGTTATATATTTAAGACTCTACAAAGTGTGTAGGGAAAGTACAAGATTTTATTTTGTTATTTGTGAATAGCTGAATTTGGTTCTTGATTCTTTACAATGCACCTTGCTTTTCATACTGTAACTTAAACATATTTATAGAATCATGTTCCACATGCATTCAGGTTTGAGCTAGCTGGTTAGAGTGGACCCATCTGGCCATTCTGCTTGCTGGTAACTTAGCACTTGTGTTAGATGATGGGGTTGTTTTGCAGCTCCCAGTCAGATTTATCGTTGGTACTTGAAAATCAAATCTGCCCATTTAAGTCCACCCTGGGTCTCTTTGTGAACTGCTTCCATTCGTTATTTGTAACCAGATTACCAGGAACTCTATGCAATATTCTCAACATATGGTTCAGAGGCTGTCCTGCTGCTGTACAGAATAGAAGTAAAGTAACTAAAGATCAAATGTAAATTAAAAACAGTAATTAACTTCCAAAAACACATTAGTCGTACTTGACAATACTCCTTTCAGTATACTGACCGTCTATGACAGATAAGTCCCATAAACGAAAAGTTAGTTTTGTTGCGAGGTAAAATTTTACAAATGACTAGCAACAAACACAAACCAGAATGTTTGCAAAAATACGTTGGACATTACTGACATATTTTATTATCTGATGAAAAACTTAAAATTGATGCGCTCCTCCTTTAATTCCGAAAGTAAATTTGCTGAATTAATTTGATTTTATCTCAATTGCAAGTAAATAAGGAAAATGTACTTTGAACTTAAAAAAAAAATAAAAACAAAAACAAAAAAACAATTGAACATAAAAACAAGATGTATGGTGAAAAACATATTTTTCTTAAGTCAGCCATGCACAGGGTGCTCAAGTTTTGATGGGCCGATTTGTCACATTTTGCTGGCGTGTTCCTCTTTTCCTTCTCAGACTCATCTGACTCAGTTGGCATTAGACAGCACTATTGGCAGCTTCTGAAAGAGAAGTCCATGCCATCAGGCCAAATTACTTTATTTTAGATTTTTAGGAGACTTGACATGCATTGAGATCTGACATGCATCTAAATAAACAGTTTCTTGGTTGTATAACTGAAGTGTCATGATCATTGTATGATTTTACACTCCCAGGAATATCTTCTATAAGACAATAGGTTATTTGAATACCAGCTAAAGTCATGATAAAGGCCTTTTTCAAATATATTGGTCAGATTAATGAAATATATGTCAAAAGTTAGACTCCTTTAACATTCATGTGCCTAAATGGCCTTGACATTTTAAAATATCAGTCCAAAAAAAACAAAGCTATTGGTACCAAAGTGGAGGATGTCATTTGCTTGTCAGACATGAGTACCACTGTGTTTCAGTTCATTGCAAAGTTTTTATCTTGGCTGAGATTTCACTTTAAACAGAAGAAAATTTGTTCATGAAATTGTCTAGTTGAGACCCTATTGAGGTTAGAAAGCTATTGACTTTTTAGTGTTTTTACTGTCTTCATCATCAATAATGTAAAATATCGTTGTTATGTAAAGTAAAAGTCGGCGCTATGTCTGTAAACGTATGGCTCGCGAGGCATGAGACTGTTTTATACATAGGAATGGATCACTGTATGTGTTGGAAGTTATAGAGATTGATGGGGCCTGGAGCAGCATTGCTGTCTTTAGGTATGTCTGACTGGACACCTGTCAGTGGACCTGCACCAATTATGCCATTTCTTGAATTCTCAGTTCTGCTACCGATACTGCTGCCCCTTTTCTGTCCTCTTCCAGCTACCGGCATGTACCTGATGTTGGCTTGAGGAGATGTTTTTTTCTCCTTCCATTCTCATGTCAAACCTTTTCCGTTTCATATTAGTCAGTGAACTTTCAAATGTTGATGGCATTTGCAGCATTACAAGTGATTTGCCATAGCTGTGACACGAGCACTGTAGTTTAGCTCGTATGTTCCAGTACTCCAGGTCAAATTTATTTTAGGTTAACCTAAATGTTTGCCAGTTTCAATAATAGTCACCCAGTAGGCATACAGTTCATTTAGAAATTTGGGCCAATGCCAGTCTTCATATAGTGCTTAGAGGTCCTTCCCTATGCTAATAACAAGGGGTGTAACAATGTGATGCACAATATTAGGATCAAACAAAAAACTGGATTTCATAAACAGATGTAAATAAAATTAGCTTAGTGGAGAATTGACCAGTTAAAGTTTGATTTGTAGCTACATGCATTTTATGTGTTTTAACTGTGTTTTAAAAAGCACAGTAAACTTTGAAATAGCCCCTTTAATTTAATCAGCTAAGCAGCTCAAAAACAGATACCAACTTTAGCATTGCTATTGGCTGGTAGCCAGCCAAAGTACTCACTGTACTTGAGTACTTTATGTGCTTGTATCTTGTGTATCTGTGACGGACCGAGCAATAAAAGACCATTTTTGGTTTAAAGCCAAAAAAAATATATATATATATATTTTTTTTTTTTAACCCAAAAGACAAACTTGAGTAAATGATAAAAAAAAATAAAATAAAAAAAAATAGAATATTGGGCCCATAAAAGAGGTCCAGGTAACTGAACTCAACTCAAACAAACAGACTTACCCAAATGAGACAAAACACAACAAGGGGAGAATATACAAAAATCTAACTGAAACTAACATAGGAAAATCCCATTTCCTCCCCCATGACCCCATGTTGTGGTATGAACCAATCTGGAGGTCTTTATATGCTTGCTCCACCCCCTTTCCACCTCTTTGATTCCCTCTGAAGAACTGGAGCAGCTGGCATTGAGGTAACCCCCCTCACCTCCCAAAAAGAGATTAACACTTGACTTAGTGTAAACTAAAATGTATGTGTGCACTTCTTTAAGAATAGATTGCTTTGATTGTTTAAAACTCTAAACAAACATTAATTGTTACTCTGCGAATTAAATCCTATATTTAAAGAAACAAAACAAAAAAAAAAAATGTGTGTTGAGATTTATTATGATTGTAGCAGTGAGCATTACCAAGTTTGTGTGACTGTAACTGCAGCCATCACACTGTCACTTGGTCAGTTTCCTTAATTTAAACTTATGCCAAGTTAAAAGGTGATTTACACTACATCAGTGCCTATAATCAAGTGCTGCCAGGTACAGTTAGCCATGTTAGCATCTGCCAGAGGCCTTCCAACCAGGGCTAAACTAAACGGCTGGTTAACAGATTTTTTATGACTTTAGACTATATTTATCACTGCTGTTTGAAAATATGTCCAAGTAAAAAATATGAAATACTGAGATTGATAAAATTGGAGCTGAATTACATTGCAATGTAGAGAAACTCTTTTGAACGTATTGTGATTTATTTGCTACATTTACATCAAGCACTCAAGTCACAGTTTTTTTTTTTTTTTTTTTTTTTTTAAGCTGATACTTTTGGACTCTTGGGGGGAAAATTTAAATAATTTTTTTTTTTTTTGAGACG
>NW_015112634.1:605926-618737 GCF_001443285.1 Poecilia latipinna
TAACCTTTTTTTGTTTTTTTTCTTAATTTAAACCAACCCCCCAAAGCCCAGTTTTTTTTTTTTTTTTTTTTTTTTAAAGCTGATACTCTTGGACACTTGAGGTGAAAAATTAAATAATCATTTTATATTTTGAGACGTTATGTATGTTGTATGTGCTGAATGCAAGATTTTTTTCTTGTAATACACTTGTCTTCGTGGAGAAAAAGCTATTTTTGTGAGATACAATAAACCTTACATTTTTTAGTCTGTAAGAGTGATTCAAATTTATTCTTCTACAACAATTTAGTACCAGAAGCTATTTTTCCTCATTTTTGTTGTTTTTGTTTGGTCACCCACTAGCTAAGCAAAGACTGACTCTTAAACCAATAATAGTCACCTTTTTATGACAGGGCTGATGCATAATTCGCTCACATGTCATTAACCTCAAATAAAATTATGTTTTTATCCCCATTATTTGCAAGAAGTTTATCTAAATAGAGGAGAATGCTGTTTGAGATATTAATAGTGTTTATAAAGTTAGAGGAAGCTCACTGCAAATATTTTTTTTCCGCAGTCTGTGTTTAGGTGAAAGGTCACGTCTGGAAGTCATCGAAAAACAACTGAAATTGTATGTTTGCAGTCTACGACTTTGAGAGCTTTGTATGATTGTGCAGGATAGTTTGAGAGAAAGTGGAAATCAATTGAGGCAAAGAGAGTGGAGAGATTTAAGAGGGTCAGCTTTTCTGCACAGATGGTAATAATACTCATCACAATACAAGTATGTGGCTTTTGTGGTTCACTGCAGTATGTTGTAGATTTTCAGATGTGAACAGTCATGTTTCTGCGTGAACACTCATGTTGCTGTGGACTGTGAGTTACTTGCTGTCGTCACAGGTCACTTTACATGTTTGCTTGAATTTTCCCCAGATAAGCGCAGGATTCAGCTCACAGATGCAACCTGTGGGAAAACGCCTTTTATACACACTGCAGAGCTTTACAGTGGCTGAAAGTCTACCTGAGATTATCACCGGTTTCTCATTTTTTATTCATACAAACATACATTTCTCTGCTCATTTTTGTAGTGAGTGACATGGCACTCGGTTTTCATAGGACCTGTGTGTCCATCTTGTAGTTACTTGTGTTGGTAAAGGGAGGCTCCAGTTTCACTTGCATGCTAAGGTTATACCTTTGCTGTGTTTGACTCAGGAAGAATTTGTTTTCTTAACTTACCATGACCTCTGCTGCTTTTTTCCCTTAACTTTTCCACTAAAAGAATGTGTAACTCAACGCCACTGGACCTCACTTAAAAAAAAAAAAAAAAAAAAAACCGGATGATAGGCCTGTACCTCTACAACATCAACAGTTAATATGCTGGCTGGCTGCGTTTCAAGCATTTTTTTTTCTCTTGTCATTCATGCTTTTGATTTTTTTGACCTTGATACTTCTATTTTGCATAAAAATAGTTTACATTGACTCAGTGATCCCTTTGAATTCTTCATCATCAAACATGACAAAGGATCCGCGTTTTACTAAATCCCATTTCAATCATAAACCTCATCTAAAGCTTTTCATTTTCTTCATAATAATCAGGACATATTTTAATTGAGTGACATTGGCTAATCTATTTAATTTACAATAATAATAATAATAATAATAATAATAAAAAGTGAGTCCACAGTGAGTCTTTAATAGTCTGAAATTGTGCCTTTTGATGTATTTAGTTTTATAAATTTGTGGGGTAATAAAGTGTTTTAGTGTGTGGAACAAGTGGATTACATTAACAAAAGCCATGAGTCTTTTGTGGGATCAATATTGTGCTGAGACCTTCATTTTGGGCAATATGTTAGGAATTCCAGACTGGCTCTGTTCAAGTTGCCATGTGAAAATTCCCTGCAATGCAAAGGTTTTTCCCATAGACGGACAGTCCGGCTCAGGCCCAACCCCCAGCCCCACTGTAAAAGGATAGATTATATTTCAAGTATTCATACCATAACCGTTCAGTTTGCCTTTAGTTTTTTTTTTTTTTGTTTTTTTTTTTTAAATAAAATAGGAAAACAATTTTAGACAACATTCTGAATGAATCCCTTAATTATCACAGCCAGAAAGAGTAGTATTTCACACATGTGACCCAGTTGTTTACATTATTTGGACCCAGCTCAAACTCTGACCAGGACTGCTCCCCAGTCGCATTGCTTATGCCGGAGAGGAAGCTGGATTTCTTAATAAGACCCTTCTTAGTTTCACTGCAAAACTCTGAGGCTTATGGGGTTTAAGGATGAATTTCACAAACTCCCAAGTAATACAGGAGAAATATTTAGTCCAGTGGAAATCTCTGCCAGTTTTCACTCAAATTATGGTGCAAATGTTAACGTGACTACATTTAAACCTCAAACCAGTGAGCATAAAATCTTAATATGTTGATTGTTCCAACTGAGGGGAGATTACAGATGTGCGTTTCAGACATGGTATTGATTCAGACTGACAGAAATACGATTTGGATTTATTTGAAATGTTTTGCAGGTTGTGCATAAGACAATTACTGATTTCAATTTCTTTTTACTGTTGCCTTGAGTGTGTTGCTTCAGTCTTCAGTTACAGCTGTTAGATACATGGAAAGACTCCCTTAAATAGTTTAATTACTAAAACACATAAAAAAAATGTCAATATGTTGACTGAGCTGGTTCAGTCTAGTGTATTCTTAATATTTAGAAATCAAAAGGTTACCATCTTACAGAGACATTTTATTTAAGTGGTGCATTGGTTCAGTTGCGGAGTTTCAGATCATCAGAATGTATAATGATTGTTTAATGTGTGCAACAAGGCAAACTAAACAAAGTCGGAGTCAGAGATATGTCATATTTAAATGTAACACATCATTATATAGTTCTAAGAAGGTTTTGAATGTAGGTTTTTAATAAATAATACATTTATCCCATTGTTACAATCTTTAATGTGATGTTGCTCTCCAATTGAAGTATGCATGCAAAACAACAAAAAAAAAAAAGAAAAAACTGCTGCCTATTTTCGGATTGTTCCTAAGACCATTCACGGTTCTATTTTCTACATTGTAATTAAGAGCTAGTGGTTAATTTGCTACATTTAAATTGAAATTTCACTTCCGAGAATGTAACAGATTAGATACAAGAAACAGATTTTATTTGAGCGATATCTAAAAACAGTCATTATACAAAGGATAGTAAAGATCACCAATATCAGATTTCTATCTAATATACATGTTTTATGACAACATGTTACAAAAACTACAACAATCTTATAGTCCTGGTAAGATGTGCACTAAAAATACTTTGTTTTCAAAACCTAGAATTAAATTTTTGTGCAGAAATGTTAGCCTATGTCTGTATTATTATTGGGGTTCATGAAGTTTATTTTGCTCTTGTTTTGATTTAATCCCGTTTTGGTGTTAATCCTGTTTAAACATGCAGCACCCACTGTCCTGCATATTTTAGGCATTTCCCTGACTCCAATCGCCTGACTTAAATAGGTGATTAAACACAAACATGAAAGACAGTGGGCTCTGAGGGCCAACATTGAAAACCTGTGCTATGAGAGTAATGAAAAATATTCATAATAAGTTACTCTTTTGCTACAATTTAAGAGGTAATATTTATCTGTTGTGCACATAATTTTCTTCCATTTACCTGAGATTTGAAGCAATTTTCAGTCAAACAGAAACGTGGTGTAAGCACAAACGCACCAGTGACCTTGTTGCAATGAGAAATTGACAGCTAGTGCTGACAGACCAACCGCAGTCTTCTCAATTGGAGCGCACTGTGTTCAGTATGTCTGTTTGTGTTTCCTTAGCACAAAAAAATGCCTGAGCATCTTTATCCTTGTCTATTTACATCAACATTTATCTAATTAAATCTTAAAATGCACTTAATGATCTATCATACATTTTGCCTGGGCTATGATCCAGAAATATCTTAGCATATCATTTTGGAGCATTTCATACTGCATGCTTTGACAGAGAAATGTTGTTGTATTTTAAGGAGGTCTGCAAGCTTTGTTGGATAATTAATTTCATTTTATTTTATTTTTTTTTTCATTAAATTAATTGAGACAAAAAGGTCTGAAGATTAAGCCAAAATCTCTTGTTTTGGTGAAACAAAATATTTCATCCCCAGGGCTCCAAAGGGAAATAACTGTACAGAAACCTTGTACATGTTGCTATTCATAAGACAGAAAATGCTTACACAAGAGAATTAGTAAAATAAATGCAAACTTGGTGTGTCTGTAGTGCAAAAAAAACATGTTTATTATTCTAAGAAATTATTATGTAAAGCAGTTCTGCAGAAGTGTTTCCAAGGTAAAGGTATTGAGCAGTTCAGTCCATTGGGAGCAATAAAAGAGAAAATGCTTATCCGAGCTCTGAGTGCACCCCGGAGATGTTTAACATTCATATGTTACCACTGTTGTTGTGATAGGATACAATGCAAGAGGTATAGTCTGTGTTGGTTGGTTACCTAGGTAATAAAGTCATTAAGTTATTTTCTGTGATATAGAAGCAAACTGATTCTGAAAATTGCTACCTGTGACTTTGGATTGGCTAAAAATCGCAATGCGACTTATTTTACAGATTTTCCCCACTGTTTTTGTAGATATGCAGGGAAATGCATCTTAGTTGCATCACCTTAATATATACACAGATCCATATAGACTTATCCGATTTCAAGTTTTCAATAAACAATCAAGTTTATACAGACTAAAAGTGCATAAGACTCTGTGTGACTCGGCTCAAAACACATTCAAGTTGATAATGCAGGCAAGGGTTATTTACTGATGTCAGGAAACCTTAAAACCTAACATAAAACTGTTCATGTGGTTTAAAAGCCTTTTATTGGTATACCCAAGAAAGTGCCAGATTGAACACAGTTGTTCTGTCCCTTGTCAACATGTTGCTTTGCAAAGCTGACTGGTGAAATAGAAATGCACTTTTTATTTGCAAAAAAAAATAACTAAAAAAAAAAAAATCATTATCTGGAGTTATTTCCATCTAAAAAATCTAATTCTTTTTCTGGAATCTATGTGAGCATAATTCTCCACACTTAAGTTTATTTATTTATTTATTATTTATTTTTTCATTTTACTGGGAAGTCTTTTTGGCAGTTGACATCAGTCCAGACACCGAGGCAGATAGTCTGAATAAATATCCAGTGAATACAAGCTTGTTGTACTCGTGTTGCTTTATGTTGTAAGTAGCAGAGAATAACAAGTGATTAAAATCTACTTCAAAAACCCTTAGAAAAGTTTTTTTTTATCTTGCATTTGTGGTTTTTATGTATCTATTCTGATCAGATATATTAACATCATTAACATCCTTCTTTGACAGTGCCTCAGTCCATCCTCTCTGTCATGGTTAACATTTACTTTGTATTTGTTTTGCTTGCCTCCTGCCTGTTCTTGGATCATACATCATGTAGCAAATCCTTTGGTAGAGTTACATATCATTCTTTAAAGATTAAAATATAGCCATTAAATGCTGATCCATAACGGATCCAGTGATGGTTCAGTTATGAATCCATAGTTGATGTTCATAGAGTAATATGATTGTTTTTGTTTTGTTTTTTTGTTTTTTTTACTGCGGTTTTTTAGCACCGGAATAACATTGCAAACAAAAAAAGTAAAAGAAAAGTTACCAAGCAATTTGTTGAACTCCTTAACTTTCATGATGACACTGGTGTTCTCATGGACACATTGACTTAAATGTCAGCATTTTGATGGTGACAGTTAAGGAGTTGATAAAATATAATAATAATTAAAATGAAACTCAAAACAATAAAGCATAATGGGCACAATTGCCATCCACACATTAACAGCTTTCTTTAACTCATCATGGTAAATTATTTTACAAACACTATTCAAGAAAACAGTGTTGCATATATCTACAAATTCTGAGTTGTCCAGCTTTCTTATCCTTTCTGTGTAGCACTAGTTGGTGTCTGAAGCTCAGTGGAGGACCTTGGTACCCTTTTGATCTTCTCACTATGCTTAAATGCTCTTTTGTTGTTCAGTGTATTACCATCTTAAGTGTCAATTATTAATCTTCCCTGTCTTGGTTTAGAAAACTTTTTCATCAGTCTACTTGTTCATAACATTACCTGTCATGAGGACACTGGAGTCCTCATGGACCCATTGACGTACATGTATGGGTTTTAAGGGTGACGGTTAAGGGGTTCACTAAATTCGTCATGAGGACACTGAAACGTCTTTTCTCACAAGTGCTACAGTCAAGGTGACCATCTGGACAACACTGAGCTTAAACATGCAAAACAGAGGGGCGCAGTATTATCAACGAGTAAGAGACACCTTGAATAATTATGTGGTGCCTAATTAGTCTAGAATGGAGTTGCTTTATTTAGTAGGCAGTAACAATCAGGGGGTGTTGTAGAAAGAGTGTCCTTGTCCTAGTTCTAACAGACTGAGGGAGAATTGATTCCTTTGCCTCACAGAGGAGAAATGGTTGATTGGAGTGGTGCCCTCTACATGTTTCACCTCTTAATGTTTAAACGTTTTCATCGCTAATTGCAATGTGGAGCTCAACTCTCATCATTTACAGCTGATGGTGCAATAGTTGGGTTTTATCACTTCCTGAAAGAGTTCCTCTAAGTTTGTTGCTATGGCATCAAATTACATTTGGTAAAATACTTTGTTTTAGTTTTTCTCAGTCAGTTACACTTTGTTACATTAGGGTTAATTAACACCGTGCAACACAATTCAGCACAAGGGCTGAATAGGCCGAAAGATTTGTATGTAGAATGGACTCGATATCGGTTCGCATTCAATTATCATCAGTACCCCTTCTTTTTTTCATGTCAAAATAAAATATGAAGCTGATACAGTCTATGCAGGGAAGGAGTTGCTTTGCTGACTGTGTGTCAGGATTACAAATCACATGGCTTTGCCTTTACAAGAGCTTAATAAAGATTTTCAGTGACAGTAATGAGTTGATAAAAGTGAATGTAAAAACAGCAGACAGCTCACTTTCATCACTTTCATCAAAACAGTTTATATTTTATGCAATGGATCAAACAAAAAATAAAAGAAAATAAATAATGAAAAATTATATGTGGTTTGCATGTGTTTACTAAAATAAATCTCAAAAGCGTGGCATGCATTTCACCTCTCCTGAGCCAACACTTTGTAGAGCCATTCACAGATATTCCAGCTGCCCTAATGTTCAGGATATATTCTGCCTCTTTTGCAAATCTAAAGTGAATTTTTTGTCCATTCGTCTTTGGAAAATAATTCAAACTTTGGCAGATTAGATGGAAAACATCTGTAAAGAGAAATATTTCTTGTCCTATTACAGATGGTGTATTGGATTTATGCGTGAACTTCGAATGGGACATTTTAACAAATGAATATGTTTTACATTACCATGGTCCTCTTGTTCTCCTTTCCTGGCAGTTTAGTTGGGCAGTCATGTTTTGGTTGGCAGACAATTTCAGGGCAACATGTAATTGCAAACATGGCAATATTTATTACAGTGAATCCTGAATTTTCTTATTCTCTTGTTTCTTTTGCCTCGTCATATTTTTCCCACCAATCTTGTTGAAGATTGCCATCTTGACCAATATAAAATAGACATGAAGTCAGTGAAAGTCTGTTATGTGCAAATAATGTTACTGACATAAGTAATTTACCTGCAAGGCACTCAATGCACCCACTTAGTAGTATTTGGTAATATCTTACCATACTACTAATTTTCATTTCTGAGATTGTCTTACAAAAATTATATTACAGCAACGATTGTGATGCAGTCCAGCTCTGGTTGGAACTTGTGCCATAATTTTCTATTTTTGAATTAGGAAATGGATTCAAAGATGTTCAAAGGTTAGGGATTCTCAGAGCTAATCGGATGTTTAAAGTTTGGCAATACTGTTTTATGAGCTATTGTTTTCTCCACAGCTTTACCTCTGACCAGTGTGTTGTGTTTCTTGGTCTTTATGGTGCTGTTTGTTCACTAATTCTCTCCATCAAATCTTTGAAACCTTCACTGAATAACTGTTTATACTGAGAATAAATTGCAGACAGATGGAATCTATTTACTAATTGGGTGAATTCTGAAGGCAGTTGGTGGTGGTGACTTTATTTACAGTATCAGAGTAATAGAGGACTAAACACTAATGCATGCCACATTTTTCCGGGATTTATTTGTTAAGAAATTTAAAAACATGTATCCTTTGAACTAAAATGTAAAGTTCAAGTAAAAGACATTGACGTTTTTGGTTGTGATGTGATAAAATGTGAAAATATTCAAGGGGTGTGAGTACTTTTGCAAGGCCCTGTATTTCACATGAGCACTGGCATTTATTGAAACTAGTGGTCCTAACATTGGAACCACCTAACCCCCAACTACGATCTGTATTTTTAGTTGGCTTAGTATAGTCATTAATATTTTTTTTTAAATGTCCAAAGCATCTCAATGTTACATAACATGTTGTAGTTTTAAGCTTTTGATGAAAATTGAAATGTTGCATTTGATCTGCTGCACAGGAGCGACAGCCCTTACTTGCTTACATAATGCAAAAAAAACAGTGCAGTCAAAGCTATGTGCTTTGTCTGTTTAAACACACACACTCAGACACACACACTAATGCACACATCTTTGAACTTCTGTACAAACTGAGGACCTTGTATTGACTTCCATTCATTTTAGCAACTGTATTTATGCCTAATCCAAGCATTTTTCCCAACCCTAATCATTACTAGTCTATTCCTAATCCTAACCAAAACTTAATTCACACCATACCTTTAAGTCTAACTGATTGAGCACAGTAGAAGTGCGAAGAAAAAAAAAAAAAAGAAGTGAGGATGAGGTCATTTACTTTCCACAGATGACCTCCCTTTGTTGGTAAATATTGTGAAAGTGGACCTCTATAAGTCACATATACAAGTACACGCAAACACATGCACCCACACACACGCACACAATGTTTCCATCTGGGACAAAAGTGCTGTTCTTTAGGCTTACGACCAAAGCAGGGTATAATTAGGAGCTAAATGCTGCTTCAAGTCAGAATGTGGTTTGGAGGCATTTCCAAAGGACAACCAGTCTTGTGGTTTGTGGTTTTTATCATCAAATGTAAATTGCACAGTTGAAGAGGAGTGGCACTGACTCATAGAGTTTAGAATATCCAGGGACCTCATCCGCTAAAACATTCATGTGGTACAATATGTCAGAAGTAACATATTCATGTTTTTTCCAGATAGTGGGACAGACGGGTAAAAAGTAGTTTCAGCACAGTTGTAATTTACTAGTCCCAACAATTTTCTGAAGAAAAAATAAAACGTAGTTCTAGGTGGAAAGTCCAATACCCCTTGGGACAGGACTTTGGATGCATGCCAACAACAAGGAAGTGAATGTTAGCCTATGGTGTAAAGAATGGCAGATGACCAAAACAAGTACATAAAACAAACATTCAGCTGTATTTGCATAAAAGAAGCTCTTCATGGCAACCTGAGTAAATATTATTAGAGCATTATTTATCATCCATGTGATGAGGTGTGATCTGGAAAATAAAAGTTCAACCTTATAGCTAAGTTTTCCCTAATAACGTATTCCCACTGGACATTCAGTGAACAGAGAGGTTTCTTATTCAAAGGCTTTTTTGAAATATAGACATTACTATGAGCTGTGTTTCTAGTCACACTGTTGTGGTCTAAGAGTTTATGCTTTCAGAACAAGAAAGCAATGCAGTACAGCAATGTGTGTGTTAATTCTTTGTGTCTTAATAATCATTACGTACCAAGACAATTCATGAATTGCTTAATTACAGAGTGATGTTTGTCTTGAAATGAAAACCAGTCATTAGAAATCCACAGCAATATTCCCTCGTAAACACAGCCATTCAGAAAAAGAAAAAAAAAGAAAAAAAAGAAAAGCCTTATCTTTTACAGTTTGAAACAAAGTTATTACTTTAGAATTACTAATTCCTTAGGCACCCAGAGTGGGGTCTCAAGTACAGGAGTTCAAGTATATCAATTACTTGTTCATGAGTAGCGATATGATAGCATAATAGATGGATAGACATCCTTGCCTCTAGTAAACTCTGCTCTAATCTCCTTAGTAAAGAAAGATCAGTCTGTTTACTGGCCAGTGGGATTAGCTAGAAAGAACAGAAAATGTTAGAAGCGAGACTGATGTCTATGTTTATGCTTAATCTTATGTTGAATAAGTGGATGGATGGATGGATGGATGGATGGATGGATGCCTTCACATTGGAGGAAATCCTTGCTACAGAATCTAGTTGCTCTTTGTAGCTTCAAAACCTTTTTGTCACTATTGAGCGTTGAGATGACTTTGTGCATTGACAAAACCTCCATTATGCACATAACAAAAAATGTGTCCCAAATATGTTCAAACATAGCCATATTCTGACAGCTACTGTAAGTCATTTAATAGTGGGGTCGTCATGCTGTATAAAATCCTCCTTAAGACAGGATTTAGGAAGACTGACCTACATCAAAGTCTTGCTTTCAGTCAGAACGGGTAATGATGGGTTCCTCAAGACTGCTGTGCCTCTTGTTCCACATTAAGAGGAACCAAGAGTTGACTGTTGACTGTAGGTAATTATTTCAGAACTGTGTGGTTTTTGTGGTCTGTTTTAACTTCCTGCCTTATCTAGATTTTGTTTTGTGCTCTCTACAAAAAAAATCTACCTCACAAAGCATTTAACTCTCTGATTCACTGCTCAGCATTTCAGGAAATGACTCTGGTTAACCAGGACTTTTTATTAAAAAAAAAAAGAAGAAAAGAAGAAGAAGAAAAGAAAAGCAAAAGTCAATCCACAATGAGGGTTTGCTAGCAATGTAGCAGAAACCCAACGTCTGCTCTGCGTTTGAATGGCGCCTATCCATATGACTTCATTTTTGGTGTTCAACAAGTTAAAAGAAAATCTTCTTTCATCCTTTTTTTTCCCCAAACTTCTTCTGAAATTAACACACGCAGAGTGAAGCTGTTCACTTTACATTCACTCTACAAACCACCCGAAGTGACCAAATGCCCAAGCAAACTGAAATCCAAATGTAGCTTCATTTATTTTTTAAATTAGTTATTAAACTTAAGTGGCACGACACTGACAGAGCCGCCGGAATACATTTCTGCCTTCTACCTCATATTCTTGCAGAGCATTGCAGCTGAAGTCGTCATGCTGCAGTTTGCATAGAGAAACAAACTTGTGGTTTATATTCGAGACTGGTGATGGAAAACACACAGATATATGATGTATATTTTTTCAGGTTTTTTTTTATACTGGCACAGACTCAAAAGTGGTCAACAAAAAGAGACTGTGTTTTGAATCAAATACAGTAAATAAGAATGTTCATGTTTCTCCCAGTAAAAGTTGTTTGCCTTGGAGGTTTGGACTCTGGCCAGCGCAGGAGGAATAGTTTTCAGAAATAATTTGAGGGCATACTTATTACCCAGGATTCTCCTCCTGAATTTGCAAATGATACTCTTCTTCCTCATGGTTGAGGGTAAATTAGAAAAAAAATCTATTTTTGTTGTTTTTACAAAAAAGAAAAAAAAGAAAATGTACTTTTGTTCACAGTTTCTGATTGTACTTTCAGCTTAATTCCCAACAAGCGTTCCATCTGATAGTCGTAAAATACTTATTACAAATAGTGAAATCATTCTTGCTGTGCGAATCATTTCACTATCCGTAGCTGGTCATTAATTGACTGAACTTTCACCTAAAGCACCATTGGGAAGTTACTGAGGTAAAAATTGAGGTAATGTCTCAGGAGCTGTCAGTGGAATATTCTATATTGGCATAGTTATTCCAGTAAACAGGTTGTATCTATCCTTGTTCGCCTGTGGTCAGATGTTGTTCCATCTGTGGTTGTTTACCATGCAAAGCCATAAACGTCTTCATTCTGTAGCCTTATTCAGTTCCCAGACTGGACATCCTTATTTCTGCACAGAAAGCAAATGAAAATATTGATGGATTGAGGTATTGTGGGTTTGTATGGAGAAAACCCACAAGAGCTTGGTATTTTTGTAGTTTATGTAAAGATTGCAAAAATCCGAGACTTGCTTTAAAAGCAATTCATGCCAGTCCTTGTTCCCAAATTGTCAAATATTTTATTTTTTGCAGGGTATAGATAGATATTCCAGAATTCTTGCATTTTACATCCAAATCAGGATATTATTTGGATATGAAGGGTGAGAGTGATGTTCAATTTATGTACTTAGGATTCCACCGCATTTAATGTATTTATTTTGGCAATCTGAAGGACAGAAAACAAACAGAAATTTACCAATGCCAACTTTTTTTAAATATCTTCTACACATACAGTGTCTTCTAATTCCACCACTTCAACTTATCCACCTTTTATTCTGTTGCCCAGAACTTTCTGTGTATTTTATTTGTAATGCGTGTTCGGGAGTAAGAAAAAGTAGCACATAGTTGCAGGTATCAAGGAACACCAAGGCTTTAAAGCTTTCTGGTTTCAAAAACCACTAAAATTTCCAATCATTCTTTTCTTGGCTTATGGTTTAAAAACCTCTTTGTGAGTTTCCTGAGAAAATGCTGGAACGACTGGAGGATTTTTCTTTAATTTTCTGTTGATGCAAACAATCACATTGGTGTAAAGCTATATTTCTATCATAAAATAGAAGCAATTTATTGTGCTTTTAGTGAAATGTTATTGCCATTCTGGCCTAGACCTAATGAAGACAAAACAAAACCACACTAGTTAGGAAAATTGCAAAGTAAAAAGCTTACTTAGGTTATAAAACAATCACATAGTGCATGGAGCACTATTCAATTAACCAGCCAAAAACTGAAAGTCTTGGCCCAACTGAAAA
>NW_015112634.1:621985-634953 GCF_001443285.1 Poecilia latipinna
TAAAGACTTCCGGCTCAAATTCAAAGAAGAGATGGTTTTAGAATGTATTGGTTCAGGATTGATGAGTGTTGATGTGTTTTTATTTGTAAAACATTTTGAAAGCTAAGAGTAATTATCCTTCCACTTACTTAAGCTGTACTACTTTGTGATGCTCTATCAGTTTAACTGGTAATCATGCTTTTGAATGACACTCTAAGGCTTCAGTGTGTTTAGTTTAACCTACACAATTTTAAACTAATTGACTTTAATGCATCTCCAGTATACATTTTATCCCTGTTCATTTTCCTAAATAAATTATTTTCCTATTCTTATTTTAGCTATGTCTTAAAAACAAATTTTCTTTATCTTTTTAAGGATGAATTTTCTCTAAAACTATTTTCAACAATTTCCCCAGACTTTGGATGCAACACAGAGGTTCTTATTTCCATTGCTCTGTGTGGAAACGTCACCTTTGCCCTCCAAACAAAATGGAAAAAAAAGTCTTGAAAAAGCAATATTAAAAAGTATACTCATTTGTTCTTATCTGTCCTTTAATCTTCAGCACCCGGTGATCATATTTATGTTTTTATTTCAACCTTTCTTGTCACGCTCTGTTAGAAATGAATGTTGCTGCCTACAAAGCAGTCACATTTGTCACTGCCTACAAGTGATCCGCGAGCAAACAGCAAGTCAGTCAGTGTAACCCATTAGAATGAAAAATGTTTCCTTGACTGGAAAACCGCACCTGAGGCTCCACGTCAATCGTCATTACATAGCTCAAAAGCTCAAAATGCATAACTGTGAAAAAGCTTTTAGGAATACATGTTGTCAGTTTTGACTTTCATCATGCACACACAGAAACAGTGGACACAGCAACCACAACACAAGCTGCAGCAATAAACAATATGTGAACACTGTTTATCCAAGAGGAAGAGTCTGTCTGATAGGGCATTTTCATATTTATTCTTTATGGCATCAAAGACAGAAATAAATACAGCACTGGACTCCCTTTGATTTGTCCTTCTATGTGGTCAGTGTAATCTGGCCTTCAGGAAACGGAGGATAATCTTTGTTTCTTGTAGAAGCTATTTTCCACAAGATTTTCCACACTGGTAGTACTTAGTGTTAGAGTTATTCCTTTACTAAGTCCTCTTCATTGCTCTCTTTTGCAGGTTTATGCAGATGATGTGCTGACAAAAGAGGAGCAGATTGACCTGCTGGTCGAAGCTAAGAAAAAATGTGAAGATAACATCAAGTCAAGGGGTAAGATACCCGGTGAGTAGAGTCTGGCTCTTTGATTTTGGGTTTCTGATCCTTCAGTGAGTATCTTCATTTTATCAAACCTCTATATGCTTTTGGGTTCAGACCCATTTTTCTACATTTAAATATCTCCTGATGCTAATATTTTCCTATCCAAAAATGAAATGCAAAGCGTTGCTCTTTTCTTATGTTGCTGTAGAAGCCATTATGAATACGCTACATAGGCACTGTTAGCTGTGCTGTTGCACTTTATGACAATATGTTCATTTGTATGTATAGTTACAAGACTGATGATTATCTGCAATTACTAAGAATTATAATTTCATGTCATTCATCTCCATGCCAACTCCAGAGCAGGAAAAATCTCATGTAATGTTCCGTATTACAACAAATTTGAAGAAGCTTCCGACAGAAGGAACTCTATCATGAAGAGGACGCTCAGGATTGTTCATAATTTTCTTGATTTATGTAAAATCCTTTGTTGCCTCTTCATCTGAAGAGGCTCAACAGTAGTCCCCAGAACCAGCAGCCTTCTTTAATTCAGCTTAAATTCAATTCAAAAATACATCATTGATCTGGATAGAGCACTGACTCTCTTTCTGGGAGAAGTGAAACAAGTGACAGGCTTTTGTGCGAACCTAAACTCTTTTCAACAGCCACCTTGGCATTTTTCAATTTTTTGGCTGACAAATATTTTTGGAATAAGTTAAACAACATTTTCCAATATGTACCAATATCCAAATCCAAAAGTCATCTTAGAACTTGCCCAGCAGTTATATGGTTTATAAATGATATCCCTTTGTTTGCATTTCCCCCCCTCTGCCTTTCCTGAAACTGAAATTGAAGTCAATCCTGTAGTGTATTTGTGCTTATGGCCATCCAGAGAAGAACATTTTCCACCATGCTGCATCGGTGGTTGCTGCATTATTATCATCTGATTGTTCAGCAAAGACTAAGGGTTTTACAACCAAGTCATTTGTAATACTATATTTGAAACCTCAGAATAATGAGGTCGGCATTAAATTCTTTGACCCTCAAAACGATATTCTTTGTAAATGAAACGTATAATTAAAAACATACCATTCCCAAAAAAAAAAAAAAAAAAAAAAGCTATTGTTGACTCTCCCCTGTGGTCACATTCCTTCCGGGGTATTACCCAACATTTCATGGTTTTCATAAAAGCCCATGAATCTTATATTAGATTTAAAAAGTCATGCTTACACTGAGAACTTTAGCAACTGAACAGCATCTTTTGTTTAGTCAAGAATCCTCCACACTTTTTGAGCTGATGTGTATATATAGTCTTAAAACCAATAAATCTTGTATTAGTTACATAAACTTGGAAAAAAAATAAAAATAAAGTTAACCTCAAATCCATTTCTAACCTATATAATAAAGTGTATATAAACTGTATTGGTAGTCTTGTGTTTTAATAGACAGTTTATCATTTATTATTTTATCTGTTGGTTTTGATGTTTTTTTTTTCTTTTAGAAAAAATGACACTTCTTTCTAAAAAAATAATGTAGTGATGTAATGAAATTGATGTAAAATGTTCATTAATTTTGAACATTACTTTCAAAATTGATGAAAGTAATGTTTACTCTTAATTATTATGAGATTTTACCCACTTCTGATCCCAGTGGAGCCAGTAGACATATAACATTCAGCATTAAAATTTACCAATATTTTAGACAAAGTTGGAACATGGCATAAAAAATAAAAGAAATATGTGACAATGCATCAATTTTCAAAATTGTCAAGAAAATAAAAAGAGAGAAAAAAAACTTAGTGGCTTCACATTGGTTGCTTAGCTGCAGTCAATTATCTATATTTTTTGTAGTAGACTATGACTAGTGTATGAAAGTTAACTTAAGTTATTTGACGTGAAGTGTATGTTGAATGTTTAAACATCATATTCATCATAAACTGCTAATATGATAAACTGTTTTGCACTGACCTTTACTAGTAAAGCCAAAAGTTGTGGAGAGCTTGTTCCAAGTGTTCAAAGATGCACACATAGTCTGTCAAATGTAAACATTCTTTGATCAATCTGTTTATCATATGAACGCCAATGTTCTTAATCTATTTTGGCATTTCAAGTGATGTTTGTCTGTTATCAGCCTCCAGCATATACCATTTTAAAAACAAGCTTCCGGGTACCATTACATTTTGTACAATCTTGACAAAGATTGCATATGTCAGTTTATTTAACCAGTCAGGTACAGATAAATTTTTAGTTTTCTTCTAAAGAATTTGCAAGAGAATACCTGCGTGCTAAACAGAGACCTGCATTAAAAAATGCAAAAAAAAAAAAAACAAAAAACAAAAGGGTAAAGTTGTTTTAAATCTGTCTGGTGTCTTTCTGCAAGAAGTTTGCATATGTGGCGTCTCTCTGAGTATTTACTGCCTGAATCACAAGGCTAAATTTTAAAATTGTCTGCAATTGACTGATTGCAGGAGCAACACATTCCACTTAAACCGATTTCACTCACCAACATTCAGATATCGGATGGGAATTCTCGCAAAACCTCTTGAGGTCAAACATAAATTCAGAGTTAACAAACATGACTGACAGGAAAGAAGCAATGGTGATAGTTTGTGACATAAAGAGAAAAAATAGAAAGAGGCTATACTGTCTGTTGTGCGATAGTAATTACTTATTTTCTGTGTTTCTGTCACCTCGCTTTCTCATTGCTTACACATCACATTCAACAGGCTGCATTCTTGTTTGTCGATAGGGGGACACTCCACACACTGCAATATTGGGCCAGGACAATCAAGCATGTCGGATTTCCCCAATTTTAGATCGGAGTCGTCCCAATGTCCCTCAGAGCGGATCAGATCACTCTTAGCACACAGCAGGAATATGTTGAGATATTCCAACAGATAATCATCTAAGATTATTTTAAGAGCCATTCTGACAATTAGGACATTTTTAAGATTGTTGGAAATCTTGCTGTGTGAGCCAGGCATAAGCTTGTTCCCAGTCCAAGGACCTGCATGTTATTAGTTCAATTTATCTCTCAAAATTTCCAAAGGGGAATTTTAAGAGATTGGATTGTGTGTGTCTGTGTGTGTGTGAATGGTCCAGGATGTACCCTCCTCTTACCCTCTGACTGAGGGACATAGGCACCAGCTCCTCTGTAAAGCTTCAAGCATAAGCTGGTAGACCATGGTTGGCTAGATGGATTATTTTTACATACCAGGCTTGGCGTACCATCGCTCTCTAAATAGATGTGTTTATTAGAGTACAAAAGAAAATCTAGTTTAAAAGACATATAAGTGCAATCCATTATACTACTTAGTGTCGTAGGTGAAGCAGTTTACTGCACAGCAATGACTCCTGGCTGGTAGATTATATCAAAGCTTTAACCAAATCCCCTTTGTCGGGAAAAAATAGTTATGAATCAAATCTGACCATAACAGAAGAAAAATGCTTAAACTCTAAATGAACCAGATTTTAATCCATACTGACGTGACAGCATCACACAGCAGTTTCTGCAGATTTGTCGATTGCACATCAATGATGCAAATCTTCTGTTCCATAAAGTCCTGAAAGTGCTTTATTGGATTGAGCTACGTGACAAGATATCCTGCTGGAGGCAGACAATATAGGATGCGGACACTGTGGTCATAAAGAGAGCAACATGGTCAGCAGCAGTACTCTGGCAGGCTGCAGCATTTGAACAATGCTCAATTTGTTCTAAGCAGCAAAAAGTGTTCAAAGTAAAAATTACACCACATGCTATTAAACCATTACCAACAGCCTGAACCGTAGATACGAAGCAGAATATTTTAATGAAGTTTACATCAAATTCTTGCTATCTGAAATGTACAGTTAAAATGGACATTTCTGTAACATTAGGAATGTTTGTTGGACCTGTGTGAGCTGTGTACTCTTAGTTTCCTGCTCGTACCCGAGTATGAGCTTTTGCTTTAGGTTTTGACATGTTGGGCTTTTATGTTGTGTACCTCGGTTGTTATAACTGGTTATCTGAGCTGCTGTGGTGTTTTTATCATCTCCAACCTGCATGCTCATTCTTCTCTGACTTCTGACACCAACAAAGCATTTTTGCCCCCATTTTTTCCTTCCTGAACCATTTTCTGTAAACCTGTGAGTTGCATGTGAAAATCCCAGATCAGCCCTTGGATGATGCCATTTGACAGGCATCTCGGTAACAGCCTTTGAGCTCTAGTTTTCGACTTCCAATAACATGGCATATTTTAAAGAAAATTGGAAATAATTGTTAGTGGCATGGGTTGTGGTGGAAGAAACAAAAGCAGGCAGAAAGAAGGTTCAGCACTAAATAAATGGACAGGGAACCTATAGTGTCTGCTATAAATTAGAATAGGTGTTCTGATTAGGCTTTTTTGGGGTCATATTAAACATATATTTTAAAAATAACCTTTTAGAAACTATTATTACATTTAGATGACACTGCTGTGTTATAAACAGTTTATTTAGGTGGCCGATATAATCTTCTAAACTTCTAGGAAATTAGATATCATGTTTCCATTAACTCAAAGCCTAAAAGCATAATTAATAGAAAGGAAGGTTTGAGTATGATTAATACACATAACACACATAAAGCATAAAACATTATACACTCCTTTCACATAGTGAAATAAGTAAACGTTGCAGTAATATCCTGACAGAAGCTCTGTTTAATGCTGGAGGCTCTGGTTTCAGGGTACATCAGAGCATCGGTATACGAGAGCTGACCCTGCATACACAATGACTCTGTGCTACACTGTTTGTGATTCATCTGGCATGTATGCTTTCTGACCTCTTTTGGAAGGTTGAACATGTCAGTTTAAAAACAAAACAACTGAAGAAATTAGACTAAGCATGTTTCCTTAATGACCAGAAAAACATTTCTCTGACGAGCTTGTGTCATATGCCTGGATAAACACAAACTACATGCTTGCTTAAAGTACGTGATTGGATTTTTTATTTTTTTTATTTTGTTTTGTTTTTCTCCCAAGATAATGGCTCTGACTTTGCTTCATTTGATTTTAAAAGCCACATCTGGCATTTTCTAGTTATTTAAAATGGAAGGCAGGAAAAAAAACTTCTGCTCTAATTTTATAGTACAAAGTTATGTAGACTTGTAAGATCTTCTGATAAATTCCTGTAAAAACATTGCTTTTGCTTTCTGATGACCTGGCTAAGTCCTAGCACTCGACATTTGGAAATTATTTCCTCTCTTGAACCTCAGGGTTCTCTACCAGATCACTGGGAAACGTGAGGGCTATGCTCGTCATCCAAAGGTTTTTCCCTATGAGCAGAGATCTCTAAAAATGTTCTTGGGTTCTGCACATTTATGTACCAAGGTCATTGCCTCCATCGCATCTATTAGTACTTTTCCAATCCACTTTAAGGATTTCTTAATATCAGCCAGTTCTTTAATCTGTTGGTGGTACAAGAAGTGCAGAGGCTTATTTAGTCATGGTTCTTTGTGGCCCTTCTGCTCCCTGTGGCTTTCACATAGGATGCATCTGCCTGGATTTTTCATCTTTAATCCCTGATAGAGATTATCTCTAGTTTCCGATATTTCAAATGATGTTTATTGCCTTGCAAAAGGGTTTTATACTGTTAGAAATTTTTCACATATGACCACAAACTTAAATGTATTTTATTGGCATTGTATAGAATTACAGACGTGAAATGAGACGGAAAGAAAACAGCACATGGCTTTTAAAATGTTCCAGCTATGAAAATCCAAAACCTGTGGCATACAGCTGTGGTCAAAATCTTTTGCATTCATACCTCTACATAAAATTGAGTACAACCAATTGCCTTCCAGTCATCTAATTATTCCACTTGTGTAATCTGTTCTGTATGTAAATCCAGCTGTTTTATGAAGACCTGAAAGATTTGTTACAGAATGTCTCACGCAAACTGGTTAAAGTGGTTCCACTTCTAATAGGACAACCTCAAACACACAACCTAAGCAACAGTGGATGAAAGGGTATCCATGTGGGTTTGATGGTAGTTGTTTAATTAGAATAAATGAATAAGTAAATACAAATTGTTCAGTACCATGTTTATTTTCATTTCTTATCACTGTTTTGTTTTAATTTTTTCACATGAAATTCCGGTTTGTGGATGCAATGTGAAAATAACTGAAGAGGTTTACAGAGTAGGAGTGCTTTCACAAAGCGCTGCATATTATATATACATTTGACCTTTTTCTTCATTTTTCTGCAATGGTTTGATAGAGTTTCATTTGATTTGGATTCTTTAAATAGACAAAAGTCATCATTACATTGCTGAGACAATGTTTTCCTTGAGGGGGAGCACTGAGGTTTGCCTGGAGAGGACAGTGGAGGGATGTGGGATCAAATCCCCAGACCTTGCCAGTGTGAAAATAGCTCAGCCCTGAAGCTTGTGGTTTTGGGTGTAGAACAACACCGGGGATCATTATAAAAAACCGTATGTATGAGGAGAAAATGCAAAATGTGTTTTGACATCTGCAGCTTGGAATCAAATGGGTGAGGGGGGGGGGGGGAAAGAAAACTTTCTAAAACCCCCAGTGACATCACTAATACCCAAACTCCTTCGTAGTCACGTTTATATTTAAATCGTGGTCAAGAAATTTACGGGAAATTGCACACTTGTGTGTGTGTGTTTTTTTGGAGTTTAATTTAAGCCTGTAAGTAGGTGGTCTTTATGGTAATAACATCTATGGCAAAAGGAAAGCAGCTTTTCTACTTTTACTTCCAGGATGTGTGGTCAGAGTGATTTTTGAAACTAAACTATGTTTTTTTCCCACCAAAGATCTACAGGAATCAGTCAGCTCCACAAAGTCTGCCCTTTAATTTCATGCTCTCAGTGACAAACGAATAAAATGCAAGTCGCTGTAGCGTCACATGGTTCTTTGCAACTCACTCAAGGAATGAGAAAATAATGGATCTGCTGCAAAGACGGGATCATTTAAGTTTTATGTACAGCTACTTATTAGTGGTCAGAGTGGTCAGATGTTTTCAATAAGACAACATAAATGCCAAGCCTTGAGAGGGAATTTTGCCATGATTTTGTGGAGAAAAGAATGCTACTCCCACTATTACATCCTGGGATCAACAGGCTTTCTATTTATCAGACTATCTCTCAATAGCTGGATAAATGGATAGACCTAGAAGTAACCTATGTCACACAGTAATTTAATTTATCCATAATAGTCCACTTAGAGTGCTATTATGCAGCCAGTTTTGCAGAAAAAAGTTTATAAATGAGATCCATGCTGAAATCATTTCTATACAATAGAAAACTTGTTTGATTCTCAAAACAATAAAGCACTCATGGAAACTTGGCACAACTGATAAACCCTTAACAAACACACTCGATTCAATTGGCACCTTGTTGTCAACATACTGGGAACACGTTGATTATGTTGCAACAAATGGGAAGTAGTGTGAGAGTGTGTGTTTCATTGAATGACCCCTACTTTCCTTTGACTCGACAAAAAAAAAAAAAGTCTTATTTACTGTCAGACGCACCGCAAATTACACGGTTGCTTCTAATTTACATAAACACACAAGTCGAGCAACTGGCCTACATTTTAAAATGAAAACACAACCCTTAAAAAAAACGAACAGAGCTGCTGCTCTTCTGTATGTTAGTTGAGATTTGTTACAATACTGTCATCATAAGAGAGCAGAGCTTTGTGGTCTTTTTTTTTGTTTTGTTTTTTTAAAGTCAATGTTGTTTTTGTCCTCAGATGGCTTTTGTTCACCAGAGTGGGATGGCATTGTGTGCTGGCCTGAAGGACATCCTGGAGACCTTGTGTTCACATTGTGTCCAGACTACATTCATGACTTCAATCACAAAGGTAGGACTTGGTCTGCAGAGTTGTGACTTTTTTCATTCTATAGGAAACCCTTTTCTTAATTTACATGTAAATTGGACCTTTCATATATTGAACTTGGTCTCCATTTACTAATTCAGTCTAATTAGCTCCTCATTATTCATTGGGGATTCTGGATTTAAATTTGCGCTGTCTCTGATTTTACGTTTATGAGAATTAATGTGAACAAATTCAAGGTTTTTTGGAGTCTTTAAGTCTTTTTTACCAGATTCATGAGCTCATTTTAAGCCAGCAGGATACCAAATTAAATGTAAGTGATTTAAAATTGGCATGCCTCTTTCAGAATGCTTTTTTCTCATTAAAAAAAGGCATTTTTGCCCTTTACAAAAATAACTGAAAATGACATTTTCATAGTTCATTTATAGTACTTGAATTTTTCAATATTGGTACATTTTATATAAGATATCTATATGTCTAACAATGTTAGAAAAACCTACAGGCAATCATAATGCCCTTTTTTCACATGACTGTACATAATTTTCTGCAGGTTTTATTTTATGTATCCACTATCCTAAACACAAATAATAATACAAAACGCTTGCTTGTAAAACATGCTGCACTTTGTGATTTTTAGAATAGTGTACTGATGTTTCACATATTTCTCCTGTGAGACTTGGTTGATTATGCAGCTTGAATCTATAATTAAAACCTAATGTTTTTTGTTGTTTTTTTCTTATCCTTCTGGTATGTAGGACTGGCATACCGTCGCTGTGACAGCAATGGAACGTGGAAGCTCGTCTCAGTCAACAAAACATGGGCCAATTATAGTGAATGTTCTAAATTCCTCCATATTAACGACTATATCCATGAAAAGGTGGGACCCCTCTCTTTTCTGCTTACATGTCCAAGTTGCACAGCATCCCTAGTTTTAATTATGAGCACCAGCCATGCACCAGCAGGCCAAACTGTCATACTCAAGACATTACAGCCATTCTCAGTTACACAACGAAAACATGTAATTAGAATTCCTGTGAAATGAGTAAAACATTACAGTATGCCTTTTCATTAATGTGCAGTGTTAATAAACTATTATGTTATGAGCTTAATGTCTGGAGATAATAAGAGGGTGGCAGTGTGGTTACTCTTTGAAAATGCATCTAATTAGCTAAATTCCTGCTTAAATATGCAGCATTGTCTTTATTCTTTGTTTTTATATGATATGATATACGACTTGAACTGCTCAAATAGAAGTTGGTGTTGAAACTTTATATCTCCTCTCTTTACACCAGTTTTGAGGTTTGGGAGAGAGAGAGAGATGGCATCAGAGAGAGAACAGTCTTTAGGCTAAAAAAGTCTTACTGATGTTTACCCCAAATGATTGGTAAGACCACATGGCTGCAGCTCATTCTATGTGTCCTGAAGGTGTTTGATGGAGTTTCTGTCAGGGCTCTGCACAGGCTTGGTCAAAGTCCTGTTCACACTTTTGTTAATACTGACATTTTCTGAGCCATTTGCACCTTTCGTCCGCACTCAAAAGATTTGGCTTCTTTCAATCGCAGTTTATTTTGCACATAACTGAATACACAGGGATCTTTAAAAACAAATTTCGTTTTGGTTTGCAACTTTTATTTATTTAGGTCTCATTGAGATTAAAAATAACTTATTCTAGGGGTTCCCTGGTTAAAAACAGCACCAATATAGAAGCCAAGTTTGCACATGATCGCATTTCCTTTCGATGCTAGAAATCACAACCACAACGGAACAGGATTTTATATAGGTTTATTCCTCTTCTGTATCACTTTCTCCTGCCTGTGTTTCCAATAAGCTACAAATGTAACCTGAACAAGTTAATGCCTGAGAGGAAAGGTTATCAGTATCAGAAAAACACAAGCTACAATTACAATTTTTGGGAGTCATTAGCCTAGCACTGCTTTAGACATGCTGTTAATCTTTTAAATTTTGATGTAGCTAATGTTAATATGTATGACATCATTTTAATTGGAATCCCGTGTAGATGACTGTTTAAATGACAAAAACTGTCAGCTTAATATAGTATGAAAAGCTGGGGAGCTAGATCTGAAAGTCCTGTGGCTCTTACTTTGGCCATGGAGATATTGGCTAAATCTTTAAAATTCTACCTGTATTATTGTTATTGTTATGTCATTACTAATCATCTTCCAATGCAGCTAGATAAGAGTATTATCAGAGTAAGTCCACAGATGTAGTTTTGTCCATGTTGAACTGTTTTTTCCCCGAATGAAAATTTGAGACCTCATGTGCTGTTGACATTTTTTTTTTTAGCTTTTTCTATCTTAATGGTTGGAGTAAAAACCAATAATTACACAATTAGGGCCAATGTTGAGATAATGTTTAACACTAGCTGCTGAAATGACTATTTTTAATGCATCATAAAATTATATTGTAGTCCTCATGTAATGAGGACATGGAGCAATAAATATGAAATAGCATATATTTGGCACAATAAAACTCTCAAAAAAAAAGAGAACAACACATTTTTCCATTAGTCTCATTTTTCCCACTTTGATGCTATTGTATCTTTATTGAAGATGCATTGAGCATTAGTTGCGTTTCTATTCATGACTCATTTGAAGTACAACCTTCAAACCTTTAAATCAAAGGCACTTTTCAAATAGCATTAAGCTGTCCTAAACGTTGATTCTCACTCCTTTTTGCTTTGAAACAGCGCTGTACAGCTGTCCCCTTAATGTCTTCAGGAGTTGACTTTTTCCCCAAGGAGCACTTCCAGTAGTTAATCAGAAATAAATATGCACAGAGTGAAGCATGCACAGAAAAAGCTGCCATACCGCAGACCCTCGCCACAACTGAGAGACACGTTTTTCCTGGCTCGAGATCCTGACGCTAAATGATAACAGCAGCACAGCTTTCAAGAGGTTCATTGGCTTCTGAGCATATTGACGTAGAGAGGTTTTGGTAGAGGATCAGTTTACCAGCTCCTACCTACCAAGCAACTGCTGCATGATCAAGCTGTTAAATTGTGTTGCTGTCTTTCACATTTCAAAACTTGACATTTTTCTTTGACCGGGTAGAAGTAAATTGATTGAGGTTTTAAGAACAAACTTTGATTACAGTGATACAAATGCTTGTTATACAAAATGTATTAATTAAATTTGACTGTGGTTCTCAAACTGTGATAAATACAAGTGTGGAACTCATGTTCTTTTTTTATTATATTTTCGTAGGAAAAATGTATGTAGCACCCCACTACTCTGTCTGCTATTAACTGGGATGAGAACTTAAACTCACTGGTGGAGTGGCTATTTGGGTTTGTTAAGTTCTGGTAGATACCACGCAGGTTTACCTATGTTGAGTAAATCCTTACTCGTCCAGTTGCCATACACTCATTTAAAGTAACACAATTAACTCCAGACAACCAGTTAACTGAATAGTTTCTTTTAATAAGAACTTGGAAAAATAAACCTTTTTTTTTTTACTTTTTTTTTGACTTTTTTTTTTTTGACAAAACTTTTCTTTTGAATTGTTGTTTCAATATAACCAGAATTCAACTTTTGTCACTAACATAACTCCATACATTTGCCGGAATTTACAGTTTTAAGCACAATATCGCACATGGGCCCATACTCTCACTCACACACACACTGTCCGGTACCGGTTAAAGTTTTCGTTGCAGGCCTGATGAAGCTCGGGTGCGATGTCGCTACGACAATCCTCTTCTCCCCATTTTAGGAATAAAACTGACTCAGACCTGCTCGCTCAGCCGACGTCCTCTCCGTCAAGGTTGCTTTGCGAGTCCAATTTCTGTTAGAACTCCGCCACACGAGTTACAGGACTCCGCCTCAATCATGCTAAAACATGTTGACACGTTCCTCTAGCCACCTCGGATCAGCCGCAGTTCTCCTCCGCAGTTCTTCACTACAAAA
>NW_015112634.1:637796-638344 GCF_001443285.1 Poecilia latipinna
GGAATTTGCGGTTTTAAACACAATATCACACATGGGCTCATACTCTCACTCACACACACACTGTCCGGTACCGGTTAAAGTTTTCGTTGCAGGCCTGATGAAGCTAGGGTGCGATGTCGCGACGACAATCCTTTTCTCCCAGACCTGCTCGCTCAGCCGACGTCCTCTCCGTCAAGGTTGCTTTGCGAGTCCAGTTTCTGTTAGAACTCTGCCACACGAGTTGCAGGACTCCTCCTCAATCATTCTAAAGCTAGCGTCGCCATGTTGACACGTTCCTCTAGCCACCTCGGATCAGCCGCAGTTCTCCTCGGATCAGCCGCAGTTCTCCTCCGCAGTTCTTCACTACATAACACTTCTTCTCCAGGTTTCCTACCCACCGGGTGCAAGTTTACTTGTGCAGAACGAGCATAAAACAGTCCAGTTCTTGCTCCCACCTCGACCTCTGCCCGCATTAGCAGCGGTCTCCATGAGCTTCCTCCTTGTCTCCCGCGTTCTTCTCCCTTCTTCCCATCATCCCATTGTTCCGTTCTTTTTTTATATGTTGAGTT
>NW_015112634.1:640186-653401 GCF_001443285.1 Poecilia latipinna
GTACAGTAACGAAGTACTTGTACTTCGTTACTTCCCACCACTGCATACAACCAACCTTGTAAATATTTTGTAAATATTAAAGGGCCTTAAGAGCATTTAACCAGGGGCTACGTTTACAAGTTGAATAATGTTATTTCATAAAAGTGTGAGGATTTTTTTCTCTTTATGTGATTATATTTCATGTTTTTTATGCAATGCTTCGTTCGTGCTTTTTATGNATTTGTTGTATTTATCTATNCTCCTTTATTTATTTCTGTAAAGCACTTTGATCTACCCTGTGTATAAAAGGTGCTTTACAAATAAATCTGCCAAGTCATACAGTGTGTTGATTCTGGAGCTGTAGCACACATTTGTTTTGGTCTCTGGCGTGTTAAAGAAAGATGTGATGTTTATGCTTCATTGATTCTCTACAGATCAAAAATAATCTGTGGCAGTCAGAGTCTTATGGTGATCCAACTGTTAAAAGAAACAAAAAAACCACAACATTCTAAAAAAAAGAAAATCTGGGTTTCTTTTACTGCTACTTAAAAATTATATCAGGATTTGCGGTACAGCATAAAACATTTGAGTTCCTTATCATTATACATTTACTAAATGACAGAGAGTTTTTACACAATTATAAAATGGCAAAAAAAAGCTGTTTCATAACAATAAAAAAAATATTTAATTCCCCTAATTAATGTTGGGAATATGCAAATGCTATTTAGATTTAGAGATCCTAAAATGAACTCAGTTGTACTTTTGTTCATTATGACTTGCACTATTTCATTACTTGCATATTTACTTCAGTTATCAATGATGTGTCAACTTCTTATATTTACCTCACAGAATGGGTTGTCCTATTATTTCTGAATAGAAAATACTTTTTATCTTCCTAATAGAAAATGAGGGATTGGGGTCACAACCTGCAACAAATCAACATTTTAAAAGTAACAAACATACCTCTCAAATAGTGTGCTTTACCCATTTGGTGCTATGCTGAAACTTTTGCATATTTGTCTTTCACAGGAGGTTTTCCACCGTTTGTACATCATCTATACCGTTGGATACTCCATCTCTTTGGGCTCAATTATGGTGGCTGTTGTCATCCTGGGATATTTTCGGTGAGTCTACTCAGTCGCCTTATTTTATCCTTCTAACCTCAGATGCTCCCAAGGGACAGATTTTGACACCAGGTGAGGAGCTAAGGCTGGATCATCAGGGAGTCTTGATGTTTAATAATAGTGAGTGGATTCTTTTAGTCATGCAAGGAGCACATAAATGTCAAGATGATTGTTAAACCGAGCATTATCATAAAAAAAACACTATTTTCCATTTATAGGAATTAACGTAATACTGCATATGTTGCATCATAATGACAGCGTCACATATGCAAACTGTTTTAAACACTGGGTTTGATTTTCACTTTGACTTTAAGCAGAATGTGATCTGACTACCTCTGAAGCACTGACTGCCTCCTGGCTTGCATTAATGCAGACCTCATTGCCTGACATTTACAGCCTGTTTTATGTGCTGGGCTCTGATGTTTAGACTTTGTATGTGTGCTCAGAAAAAAGTCATCATTGCATAGAAACAATTGAGAATAAAATGTTGCTTCTAAAAGTTTGCTTTTGGAATAAAAAAAACTTTCAAACTGGTGCCGATAGTGCGGTGCAAGAGTACTCACAGCCCTCAAATTTTATTACATTTTGTCCCATTCCGTGGTATAAAATGTCATGTTTTATGTTAATTTTCTGTGATAATATAACTTAGAATTGCACAAAATGTATCCATTTCAGGTGTTTCCTTTTACAAATAAAAATCCCAAGATGATTCCATGCAGTTTCAAAGTCCACCTGAATCAATACTTTTCACAGTCATCTTTCAATGTAATGACAGACATAATTGCATCTTAAGTTTGAAATTTGTTACCTATTCTTGTTCTGAACCTACTTTCTTGTTCTGAAATTTCACACAATTACTCTTATGTGAAAGAGTAATTGCCCCCTAAACCTAATAACTGGTTGGGCCACCCTCATCAGCAAAGACTGCAATCAAGCATTTTTGATAACTTGCAATGAATCTTTTACTGTGCTGTGGGAGACTTCTGACCCTCTCATCTTTGCAGAATTGTTGTAATTCAGTGACATAGGAGGGCTTTTGAGGTCATGACACAGCATCTTAATAGGATTTGCGGTGGTGGTGGAAGGGCGTGGCATGTAGGTTTGGATTTTTTTATCCCTTAATAATAAACACCTTCCTTTAAGTTGTGCATTTTGTGTTTACTTGTGGTGCCTTTAACTAATATTTAAAGTGCTTTGATGTTCTGAAACACTTTAGACAAATGCATGAAAAAAAAAAGGAAATCAGGAAGAGGGCAAACACTTCTTCACACCACAGTTAACGAGGGCTGCCCAAGTCCAATCCTCGAGAGCTATCCTCCAACTGTGAGATTCATCCCTGCTCCAACACACCCGACTTGCATCTCAGAATTACCTCCTTGACATCTCATCCAGCTCTGCAGAGGCCTGGTAATGAGCCCTTGATTAGATTCAGGTGTTAAACACAAGGAATTCATTTAAGTAGCTACTCCTACTAGTAGGAGTAGTATAGTAGCTCTCAAAGACTGGACTTGGTCAGCCCCCATCTAAACCATTCCATTGTATCTCTGGCAGAAGGTTTTGAGTTGTTGTCCTGTTAGAAAGTGAACCTCCACCTAACTGGCAATTGGTTACACTGTACTTAATTTAGGAGTATCATAGTAAAGTGGCCTATTAGAGATTTTTTTGTTGTTGTTTTTGCAAACCAACCAATTAAAAAAAAAAAAAAAATCTTCCAGTTAAAATTTGGTTTCCCGATAAAAAAGCCTGTAGCGAAAAAGTTTAAGGGGTGTGAATACTTTTGCTAGGCTGTATAGTTTTTTTTTTTTTTTTTTTACTCATTTTGCCTAAAATCTTACTTCTGAAATGGAGCAAAAAAAAATCTGTAACAAGGTTGAATTTAGACCATTTTGTTTCACGCTGAGCAGATTGGTCAGTATTTGCTTATTTTGTGGGGCACGGGGAGTATCAAGAATCGATGTAAAGGCCCTGTTTACTAATGTTCCAACTAACGTAACTTACAGTACACACAGTCAGTCAGAAAGGTTTTAGGAATGCTTCCAACTGGCACCAGGAAATATACGTGCCAAATGAGTTTAATAAGTTATCCCAGGGGCCCATCTGACATTCTGGCACCAGACTGCGAAGTGTAACAGCCATGTCCCCCCTTCAACACATCAGCTTTTAGAAAGGAGAGCTCATAAACGTTTTCCAGAGGGAGCAAAGGGATATTTTACATTAGCACTTGCTTTCAGGACTTTTTTTTTTTTTTTTCCACCTGGGATGTGTGCTAGATTGGTTTTTCCTGAATCAATAGTTCTCTGAGGGCACCTTGTCAGTTCATTAATGAGATTTAGTGAAAGAAATTGTGGACGGAGCTGATGGTGGATACAGCAGTTTCATTTCTGTCTCTGGTAGATGTGAAGTCTTAAAATTTTTGGCACCAATAAATAGTCAGCAAATATTTCCTTTGCCATTTTTTTTACTGTAATAACTTAACCTTTAAGTCAAATTGAGCCCAGCGGATCGTGACGCCAAAGGTCAAGCTGCAGGGAATGCTTAGGATGTTCTGGAAGTGTTTGGGACTGATAAAATTTGCATACTTCTCCAACTGCTGCACACATGCTTGCAGTTTGTTTTACACTTTAATTTGAGCATGGCGATCTGATAACCGTGTTTTTCCTAAAACTGAAGAATGTGTTATAGTCAGCTTAGAATTCAGCTGACTCTAATTAGAATCAGCATAGTTCATATGCAATGTGGTTTTGGCCGTTCAGACACTATTGCACACTTTTATAAAACTTTTCAAACTGTTTGAAAACATTGTTTTAGTGAATGACTGTGCTGATGTTTTTTTTTTTTTTTTTTTTTTTTTTCTTCCCAGACGGCTGCACTGCACCAGAAACTACATCCACATGCACTTGTTTGTGTCCTACATGCTACGAGCTGTAAGCATATTTGTGAAAGATATAGTTCTCTACCCTGGATCTGCTTTGGAGAACATGGAGAGAGTCACAGTGGAGGACTTCAGGTCCATTACTGAAGCCCCACCTGCCAGCAAAACACAGTTTGTAAGTTAATCCCATGTCTCCTCGCTCGGCCTTTAGTAAATGCAGGAACATACAAACCTTTTTCATGTGTGGTCAAAGGCATGCCATTTCATACACAATCAACTGTTAGATCTATTTGCGCACACAGCTTATTTGAGTATCAATGTTCACTACAGTATAGCATTTTGCTTCCAAGGTGGAAGTGATGCATGTGCTGAAACTCACCAACTTTTCCTGCATTGGAGGAAATGAACTGCCCTGCCTTTCACCCTGCCAGGTTTTCACTAAGCCAGCACTTGGCTTCCCCTTTCAGAGTAGAGCTAGAAAATGGGAAATGACTGTTTACCTTTCACAGTTGCTTTAAAATACAAACATTTGTGTAATATATATTCTTACAGGTCACAACTTTTCCTGTGTTTAACTAAATCAACCAAAAACAAACTTACAGAAGCTTTTAAAGTTGTTTTTTTTTTTTTTAATGCATGTATTTTGGCTTGCTGAATTAATTAATTGAAACCGTCATTCAAGTTAATGGAAAAAAAGTAAATATCCAAATTAACACAGAAACTGGTCTTTTCCATATCATATGTTTCTAAATCACAAAAACTAAAAGATAAACAAATTTTGTAATATATGTAAAAAAAAACTATATTATGAACTATATTATAAACTATATCCTTTAAAAAGCATATCAATGATAAATCACAAAGGGATGTGCTAAAAAAAAAAAAAAAAAGGTACCAATGACACGATGGTAGCAGGGAAAGATGACATTGAATTCACAGCTATTAATGACGACACACCAGCGCAGGAGCAACAGCTGCAGCCATGTGGAGGTTTGACCTCACTTTGAGTCAAATCAATCAATGGCTAAATCAGTCTTGTCATCTGTGACGTGTCCACATGATGTCAGTACACCGCAATGCGTCTGTGTTGACATAAAACAAGTTTAATTTATTATCAGAAGTGTTCAAAGTATTTGTGGATTTTTACTTTAGACTGAGAAAGATATTTATCTTTTCAGCAATATATTTATTTCTAGATTAATGTTCATTCATTTTTTTTTTAATTATGTAGGATCCCTTATTCTTGCTACAAGGCATCTATGTAAAAGCATTAAAACCAAAATATCAGCTTTCCTATATCATTTGTTAGATACATTATTTGCTGTTTTTCCTTTTTTAGTTACAAGTAAAACCTGCAGACATGCACATCTCTAACTATAAGTTTCTCTGTGATAATTTGCTTAAATCTTTCATGTATTTCATGTAAAAGCAAAATAATAGAAATTGGCCAATAAAGTTGACGTAGAAAAAGCTTTGTCTTTTATAATTAACTGAGGCTCTGGATTGGAGAAAGAGAGGCAAAAGGCTGTGTCAAAACAACATTCCTTTAAAATGTATGCATTTCGTGATGGAGCTTTGAAGAAACTGGGGTGGCTGTATCAAGAGAGAGATTTTAAAACATTAAAATTATTAAAAGTAAAAACACATTGTTTAAAGTTGCTTTTAAATGAAGGGTTTGCTAGTTCATTTTTAATTTTTTGCAGTATGACTCATCCACAACACAAATTATTTCCATGACAAAGATCTGAACACAGAAAATAATCCGTTATTATACAATTTTGAGAGCAAGAACTACAATTGAAAAAAGCAGTCAGATCATGTTTGGGATGAGTGAACAATATCCTAATGAAATAATGAGCGTAATGACTGATCACTACAATGAATAATTTAGGGTTAGAGCAGGCTGGGTAGAAAACATCCATCCATATTCTAAAATGTTTATCCTTTCCGGGTCACCAGGGGGGCTGGAGCCTGTCTCCAGTAGTCAAAGGGCGAGAAGCGGGGTGCATCCTAGACAGGCTGCCAGTCTGTCGCCGGGCAACACAGAGACATCAGGACAAACAACCATATAGACACACATTCACACCTAAGAAAAATTTTAGTGAGACCAATGAACCTAACAGTAGTATTTACTTTTTTACTGTGAGAAGAAGCCAGAGTAGGGTAAAAAATAAACATGCATTTTAAAATCAAATACACCTTATAGACTTAATAAGGCTGCTTTGATTTTATTTGTATTACCAAAGTCTAAGCAGGGTACGAAGACATTAATTAAAAATACTTAAACAAGTTGAGTATGTTGGAAGAACACCCCATTTGTTTGGTTAATTAGTGCAAAAATAATTGTAGTCTGGATCAAATAACATGACTGATGAGCGCTAATTGAAAGTACGCACCGATAAATATTTATATTCAGACAAGATGTTAATAATGCACGAGGTTAGGGAAACAATGATAAATAAAGCATGTAAAGAAAAAAGGAAGCAAAGAGAAAAGACATTCTAGGAGTTTAAATGAGGAAAACAAAACAATTCTGGCAATAAGAACATTTTTAATTTTGTAGTCTCCTCAACATCTCATGGAGTTTCTTAATTAGAAATAATGCTACAGTGTGCCATGTTTGTCTTTAACCGTGAGGAAATCTGACAGAAATTCTGAGAAATCTTGACTGTTCATAAGCATTATGCATTAGGCCAAAAATTAATTCTGATAATTATTCAGTGCATTTTAAGTTGGTTATGGTTGTGTTTTAATTTAATTCATTTCGACTGATTCATGTTTCATGTTGCTAAGATGCAACACTCAAGAATCATGACGGTTACTTGTAGTTGCATAATTAACACTGTTATTGCATTTCAAGTGATATGTGAGTGTTAGACTCTTGAGTTTAACTTAGTTCGTAGCAGACTTAGAGAAGATTACAATTGATAAACATAATAGCAAACCAAAGACATGAAAACAATTCACATGGGTGTTTTTTTTATTATGAGTGTTGATTAATTTGCTCTGCTGTGTCTGCTTTTTTTTTATATAGATTACCTGCAAGGTGGTGGTGACCTTGTTCATGTACTTTCTGGCGACCAATTACTACTGGATTCTTGTGGAGGGTCTTTACCTGCACAGTCTCATTTTTATGACTTTTTTCTCAGACAAAAAGTATCTTTGGGGATTTACACTGATTGGATGGGGTGAGTTCTGATTATTTTATATTGCACTTATGGGACTGACCAACACTAAGTAGTGAATAATTGTGAAGTGAAAAAGGAAAAAAGAAATGACTTTCAAGATATTTTACAAATAAACAAATCTAAGAAATAAAAAGCATGGTATGCATTTGTATTCATATACTTTCTAGATTGTTCTTGCAGAACAGCTGGGAGAAAAAAAAATCTCATGCAGGAAGGCCACTGATTGCAAAAGATTTTATTTTGATGTAAAAGAGTAAAGCGGACTGGATAGAAATGTTTGCCAGACTGCTTAGATTTTTACATGATAAAAATTTTGGAATCCATGTAAATCAATGAGAAGAGTAAGTGTCCACATAATTGGTGCCTATGCCTTGAAGACTGTTGTAACATGAAAAAAAAAAAAGTAAAAGTTTTTTCAAGATACTGCATGAACATTGTTACTAGTTCTAGACAGTAGACTTTTGATCAAAAAAAACTTTATTAGGTACAAAATGTCTGAGTTTGTTTTTGTTTTTTAGTTTTTTTTTCACATTTATGAAAAAAAAAGTTAAAAGCTGTAGGAAGCATTGTTGCACCGATTGATGATATTGATTTATGAAGAAAAGTAAAAGCAGTGAGTAATAGCTCTGTCTGAACGTGGGTTTTACAGTCCCTGCATTGTACACACTGTGCGTATAGATCACAAAAGCACAGCGCATACAATGTGGATGCTGTCCTATCCAATTTCCACTCATACAGGATTGTCAAACATAGCAGTTTGGACACTTTTCAGAATAGGCTTACATGAAAGCAAATTTGAATTGTTTGTAATTAATTTCCTAGGAGTACCAGCTGTGATTGTGGCCATCTGGGCCACAGTGAGAGCCACGCTTGCTGACACAGAGTAAGTGATCTGCATAATTAATATCGCTATTATTCTTGTCAAATTTTCATACGGTAAGGCTGATGTCCATGATTAATGATGTTGAACCAAGCCTGTGTTTATAGTTTAAGTATTTTGAAGTTTCTACGTGTTCTATAGACTGGTCAGCACTTTGGAGGCCAATGTTTATCTTGAACCTTATTTAATAGGGTAAATCTTAATAGGTAAAAAAATTATTCACTTTTCACTAAAGATACAGTACAACATATAATTAGAAAATTGCTTATGATTTACATTAATTGTGCATCGCACGTACCTTTTACATTGATTTACCCATTATCATGAGCATTTGCAATATTTACTGAAAAGTGATGTCGTTGGTATTCCTAGCTATTCCTTTTGTATGCCAAGGTCCAAAAGCTTGGGACGTTAATTAAGAAATCTTTGGTTGAATACCATATCCATTTGCTAAAAGAGTTTCATGCTCCAACCCCCCACTTTTTGTTAAATGAATGAATGATTCTCAAACCCACTGATTAGTTGGTGCAGGAAAACATTTATGTTTTTGTTCATATTGCCTTGTTTAGATAGTATCTTAAAAAGGTTTGAGACGATTGACATCCAAAAAATTATTGGAAAAAAAAAATAAATGAGTAAATGAAACTGATTAATGCATCTCTAAATTACAAACTGTTCTGGAGAACAAAGATTGTTTTGTTGATACTCTTCACTGGTGTCAAGGTACATTAAGACTTTAAATAAAGGTTACTGTTTGAATGTCTGTCATTTTCCATCATTTAATATCTATTATTAAAAGCCTTTTGAAAGCGACTCCAGCTGACATTGTGGACAAGAAAGTAATGTATTACTACCCACTGTTCAACTGTCTGAGAGAAGGTTATAACATTTTTCTTTTATATTTCCAAAACAATAAAAGGAAAAGAAAAAAGAATTAGTCATTGACTAAAATTCACTTATTTTGGTCTCAACCCCTACTGGCCCTACCTGACTATGAAAAGTGAAATTTAAGGTCAAGCTTCGAAGCTGACATTAAATAAATGGAGAGAAGCTGTGATTCACTCTTAAAAAGTTCAACTCATCAGGCAAAAAATGACAATGGTAAGGAAACACATCAAACCCCTCCGATAATTACTACCACCTTCAGTGTCTGCTTTGAGCTGCGTTAGGACCCACTGACACTGTGTTCAGCACCTGTTGAGTGGAACTAGACCACATATTTTTTTTCTAAGTGGGTTGGAGTCTGAAAAACCATTTCTGTTTTACATTCCAGGTACTTCTGGGCAGGAAAAAAAAAAAATCACCCCAGCATGGCATTTATAACTTAACCATTGCTCTGAAGCTGTAAAACAGCACAGAGACAGCATTGTGCCTAGATCTAGACGCACCAGTATCGAGCTGAAAGGAGCGGATTCAGAATCAATAAATGAAATTTTCAGAGATTTTAATTCCCAGTATGGGCAAACTAGCAATTTCCTTAGCCCTTTGAATGACACAGAACATGTTAGAGAGATGTACCTGAATCTCAGGAGGAATAAATCAGTTCAAGGGGGATTAAAGTCAGAACTCTAATATGAGTGCTTTGAAAAATATAATTAGTTTTCATATAACACTTGTGTCTAGAGGCGTTATAAATCTAGAGAAGATGGAGAACAAAAACAATGTCCTATCGAATCTCTATCTCATTCCTATTATGTTGTGAAACGATGTCGGATACCATTTATGACACTAAAGTGGAGCAGAGAGATTCTGAGTCTTCTTACCCACTTAACCCTTTTTTAGCTTATTCCTGAACCCTTACCTACTCATCTTGTTGTTTATTTCTGCAGGTGTTGGGACTTAAGTGCAGGCAATTTGAAATGGATATATCAAGTGCCTATTTTGGTGGCGGTGGTGGTAAGTACATGCTTCCAGTTTGTGCTTCATCCCCATGGTGTGAGGAGAATTACACCACTTGACTGCATCTGTGGCCTAACAACTGTTGAATAAGAAAGAGCTTATTATGTTTCCAATTATACCTAATCCTAACATTATGTTTCTACTGTCTCTTCAGATTAATTTTATTTTATTTTTGAACATCATCAGAGTCTTGGCAACTAAACTACTAGAAACCAATGCTGGGAGATGTGACACCAGACAACAGTACAGGTATGGACAAGTCTTAGAAACATTTGATTCAGAATTCCTGAAGCTGCCCTTCTCGACTGGTTTATCATGACTTTTTTGCCAACATCAAGCCTTCTTCAGTGGGAGTAGATGGGATTTCATGCATTATGTACTTTATTACACCTAAAATAAAATCAAATGCAATTTTAATGCTATTTTCCTTTTAGAATATGTTGGCAATTGCAAATATCACATCAGGATTACAGGATTACATATCAGGATTACTTTAAAAATGCAAAGAGGAGGAGGCCCACGGTGAACTTATGGTGACAGTAAAACATTTTTGCTTCAAATAGTTGGAATATCTGGCCAATATTTTGGTCATTTTATAGACCTATTTCATCTCTTTCCACAAGATGATCTGGTCATCTTCACGTTTCAACCCACTTATGTTTCGTGCTCAGATATGACAACAAATGTAGTGGGGTAAACAAAAGTGTGTCGGTAGCTATAATTACAAAGTTTGCATTGTTTTGTTGTGTTGTTTTTTTTTTTTTTTAGCCTTCACTTGTTTGTGAAATTTTTAATGTTGTTGCTTTTATTTTTAAAATAATCTTCAGAATGTGAAATGTTCTGTTGCAGAAAGCTCTTGAAGTCTACGCTGGTGCTGATGCCACTGTTCGGCGTCCACTACATTATATTCCATGCCATGCCATACACAGAAGTCTCTGGAATACCATGGTTGATACAGATGCATTACGAGATGCTTTTCAACTCCTTCCAGGTAAAAAAAAAAAGTCATTGGTGTAGAAATTCTGGAAATGCCATTTCATCACTCAGGGAGCCTTTATTTGTCTTTTCATGCTAAAGAAATCAATTTGACCTGACTGGGATTTGTCCGCAAGGTTTATGTTATCACCATTCAACAGCTACAAATTGTCAAACTGTTATTCATTGTTTGGTTACTGATTTCTTAGAAGATCCTCATTAAGATAAAGAAAATGGAAGGGATAACTGATGACTGTGAATATCAAAGAAAATGTCAAATTACACAGCTTAAATGCCATATTAAGCGTGTGCTCATTGCTTGATTTTGAATAGTGTCCCTAAAACCATTTTTATTTTTTTTTCCTCTTTTAGGGTTTCTTAGTTGCAATCATATACTGTTTTTGCAATGGGGAGGTAAGAACTCCAAGAATTGTGCTTTGAAACATTCTTTTCAGTGTCAATGACTGTATAACTTATATAAATAAATAAATTATCCTTTAAGGTGCAAGCAGAGATCAAAAAGTCATGGAGCAGAAGAACTTTGGCCCTTGACTTCAAGAGAAAAGCTAGAAGCGGGAGTAATACTTACAGCTATGGACCAATGGTATCACACACCAGCGTAACCAATGTCACTGCCAGAGGACCCCTGGCCGTCCATCTCACCACAAGGCTAGGGCCAGTGCCTGTAAACGGCCACAGGAACCTTCCTGGGTATGTCAAGAACGGCTCAGTCTCAGAGAACTCTGTGCCTTCCTCAGGACAGGAACTTCACATACCTGAAGAGGAGCAGTCCGCACAAACACGGCCTATTGTGGAAGAGAAACCCACTCCTGTTGTAGAGGAGGAGAGGGAGACGGTCATGTGACCTCTAGAGGACAGCATATATCGCGATGAGAAGAGGAAAGACAAATTGTGAACACTTTGTGGATGATGTGAAGGAGGAAACTGCATGAACCAAAAATATTGGCTCTTTTCCTCCTGTAAACTGAGCCAGCACACTGCAAACTGAGGAGGCTCAAGGGAACAAAACAGTGTCTTGATTTTTCAAGCGTGGCTGAGAGACGAAGACGGCAAGTTCGTCAAGGCAGATAGTTTTTGTCCTTCCATCCGCCATCTGCCAAAGAGAATGTGTGAAAGCCTAAATCAGGGTGAAGTTTCTGACTTCGACTTCACTGCCATGACTGTTTATGTAGTTTTCTGTTCGCTTACAAGGAAAATGTGTATAAATTAAGCATAAGGTTGACAAGACATCAGCCTTACTCATTTACTGTACATTAAAGGTGGGAAACTTTTCTCAGCAAGATTTAATATGAATAGGAAAAGTCATAAATGCTACAATTTGTAAAGCATCAGTTCTACTTTGTGGCATGGTCACATTTGTTGTCCATTGACTCACATCTGTGTCAGTGTAAAAGGGAAGCTACTCAGGTAATTGGAGTCCTTTGTTGTCACACACTTTTTTTCATACTTTTCATGTGGTGTTTCAGCAAATTCTGTATCTCCAGAATCTTCAATTCTCATGAAGTTTTGTTAGTTTTGTTTTCTGTCTTTTTGTTTTTGTTTTTTTTTTGTTTTTTTTTTTGTTTTTTTTACAGCTTCAGGTTTTTTCATCAATATAAATTTCAGACTAATTAGAAGAAATATGAAGGATTGAAGTTAAATCTACAAATTCCCTAATTTTCTGTTCAACAACTATGGTCACACTTGATCATGGACCCAGTACTATCTAGGAACTTTCATTAAAATCCCTTGGTACTTTCCTTGAACTGACATTTTCAGGCATTTTCCTGCCGGGTAGTTTCTGGAATCAAGCTTTAATACAAGGTTGACTAATCTTGGGTGCTTTCTGGGGACCTGCCAAGAACCTCCATGGACCTTACATATAGTGTTTTTCTTTTAAATCTCCTAGAATTTACTTGTAAGTAAATATAAACAATATGTAACTTTCATAGTAGTTACCACCTACTTTCCACTACTTATAACAACTGTGCCGTGTTATAAATTGATGTACAATTTAATAACATTTTAAATGAAATTATTGAGTATTTTTAGGAGCTTGACTGTATTGTGAGTTGACTCATAATGAGTACTTTCCTGACTTCAATGAATTTTCACAAACTGTAGCAGTATATGTATATATTTTGGCATTATGGAAGAATGTTGCTTGTCACAAATATGTTTCTTGAAAATTCAATGAAAGTTTTATAAAACCTCCATAAGAGTTTCAGAAAACCATCTGATAAGTTCCATGAAATTTACATTAAATTCACCGGCAACCTCAATAAGAGCACAGTTTAC
>NW_015112634.1:656605-679771 GCF_001443285.1 Poecilia latipinna
CAGTTTACATTGGGAACATTTTACAAATGATTATAGGAACATCAAAGTGAGAATATTTCAAGTGGATTTTGGAGTAAAAGTAGGACATGGACAGTAATGGTTTGATTTGTTGTCATAAGGTCTTTATAATATTAGACCCAAATCAAAACCACAGATGGATTCAGAAAACCTTCATTTCCAGTGGAGTGAAAATTAAATCCATGAGATTGCATTCCCCAGAAGTCAAAGAGTGGCATTTATGCTGGATACAAAAGATTTTCACAAAAGGCCCATTAATGTGCTGCTTCATTTCGTTCACATTCAAGTCGCAGTGTTTACAGATCAGAAGTACATTCTAATTAAGAGCTAAATGTTGCAAACATACAGTATATGTTTTGTAGCCGTTGTCGTATTTTCACTAAGCTGTTAGTTAATTGAATGTCAGAACTATACGTAGACTCTAAACAGAGGTGGTAAATTACACAGTTACTGACACGTGCCACAATACATTAAACTCAGTAATTAACTTGCATGGCTGGCAGTGTAGTGCATATGATTTATTATTTTATCAAAGAGAAAAGGCATTAAAAAATGTAAAACTTTCAACATATCTTTGTATTTATGCCCAATATTTATTTCAATTTGCCAAATCCTCCCAGAAATGGTGAAATGATGAAACACACATGTGCCATCGATGTTAAAGATATAGTTTTGACCTTAGAATCTGAAATCCATGACTATTAGGTCAGATTTTACCTCTAAAATAAACTCTTGTGATGAGGGTTTATTTATACATGTTCAGGATACACCATCATTACATCCATATTTTAAACTGCAAACTCAAATTAGGACCTATGTGAGGGTTCTCACATTAACCAGCCAGAGAGACGCTGAATGGAATTCAATTTTAATTTCTTATTTTTTCAGTACTTTTGTTGGCAAGTCTATGATAATAGTTGCTAAAAGAGGTTAATGTATTTCAGTTCCTTTTGTCCATCTATTAAGAGACTTCTGTACTTCAGTTGTCATTTTAGAAGGAAACAAAAACTGCAAAGTCTTACAAAGTCTGTAACAAAGGGAATTTACTTTTTTTTTTTTAAATAAAGCCTTAATCTTAAAATAATGTTAATGCACAATGGTAGCCAATTTAAAAACAATTCAAAAGGACAAAATAAAAAAGAAACATTGAAAAAAGTGTCCTTTTTGCAGTATTTTTTTTAGATGCACATTGTTTTGGGGGCTTAGAGGAGTCAAAACGTATGTATTATTTTTTTTTTTTTACACCAAATCTGTTATACTGTCTTATGATAAAATGTCTTATCATATTGAGAGAAACATAATTTTCTTGGATTTTACAGAAGTATACACAACACCACTGGCATTGCAGAAATTTAGAAATTACTCCACGTCACTTCCTTAATCCAGACATCTTCCACCTGTCTACTTACTTTATCTGTCACAACTACAACACAAGATTTAGGGAATCCAATACGCCTGATGCAATGGGACAAAAAATATAGGCTCCTATGTTAGTGAATATATCTTGCAGAAAATATGTTCAGTATAAACTATTTGAATATTGTTTAGATGCCTTATGTAATAAGGTCAGCCAGAATCTGAGTACTTTTACAAAGAAATGCTTGCAATTTTTATTTTAGCACTTTATTCTCCCTTTTATTTTTTTTTACAATTCTGTTCTGATTTTTTCCCATGCAAAGATTGTGTTTCAGAACTTTGAGGCCAATTTTCATAGAGCTAATGTTGTAAGTGTTTATATACCTCTTCTGGAAGTAAGTGTTTTATGTCATTTATTTATGTTGAAATGTACTCAGTGAAAGTGGTATTTAGCCTCAAGGCCTTGTGTAAAACTTGTGTATTGGCAGTATTTGGTTGAATACATCTCTCCCTCTCTTCAGTACTCTGTAATTAAGGCATTTGTAGATGTCAGTGTAAATATTCTAAAAGATGGTTTCTAATCTCTTATGTTCATCAATCAGTAAATTGTAAGACAATAAATCTGTAATTTCATTTTTTTTTCTTTGCTGCTTTTCCTTGATTTCCACTCAAAAAAGTAAGAAAGTGTCTGACACGGATTTAAGTTTACTTTTAATAGAATGTACAAACTTTATTTTAGAAAAGTATCGTTTTTTTGCTGAGTGAAATATAAAACAGTTATCTTTTTCTTTAAGAGGGATCACAGTTCACTTTTGTGATTTTCTGCCTCCCCCTTTAGCACCTCCTTTGCCTCCTTTTTCATCCTTCTCTCCTTTGTCGCTCTTCTTGCCTTTTCCTTCACCACCTTCTTTCTTGGACGCTCCTTTTTCCCCCTTTTCTCCCTTCTCCCCCTTCTCCCCCTTTTCACCCTTCTTTTTTGTAGAAGCCTCATCGTCATCCCCTTTCCCTTCTTTGGCACTCTTGTCTTTCTTTCCTTCCTTGCTCTTCTTTTCTCCTTTTTCACCATCCACTTTCCCGGACACTGTTGGAACCTCGGTTTTTTCTTCTGGTTTTGCAGCTGCAAAAAGTAAGAAAAAAGGGTCAGGACTTCTAAGCAGCAATCAGCTCTTCCTGGGTATTTCTAGAAACAGTTGTATTGACACCTTTCTTGAAGAACACACACAAAATGCCTTATATGGCTCTATAAGAACCCAATAATACATCAAAAAATAAAAATAAAAAAATCAGCTGTCCATATCGTATCACAGAAGACTTCTCTTGGAGTAATAACACAGCATTTCTGTGTATTTTTTTATTTTTTTGTCAATTTAATAGAATTATTAAAAGAGGAATCTGCCTCCTGAAAGAGCTGACTCTATTCAGGCGTTTTGCGTGATATTAGGGAATTTCATTTGTATTTTAGCTACAAGAGGTAGCTAAAATGAATGTCTGTCTTTAAAGTCTAATCTCCTTTTGTTTCCCTGACTTAGGTGTTATAGTGCTGCAAATATATCTGCATAAACAAGATGTTAAGTGCTATGTACAAATCAACATAAAAAGAAAATCCAATCAGATATCCAGATCCGATTTAGCGAGGAAATATTAGTAGTGTATGTATATAGCTTAAAGGAAGGAGCTTTACTCTTGCAGCTATGGTGATAAATTTCACTTGATGAGTCCAAAGGTTCACAGGAAACAATTTTGTTACTCAGCAACAGCTTTTAAAAACTTTGACTGCTACTCTAATTGGGGGCTATGTTAAGCCTGGCATGTTTTCTCTCTCTTTTGTAAACTGTCAGTCTATTTTCTTGGCATCTCATTGGTTACATACCTGGTTGACTTTGTGTTAAATTGAGGCAGAAATGCAACCTTGATTTTTTTTTTCTTTTTGTCTACTAATTCGCCGTTACAACATGGCATTTATGTCTGGAATAATTTCTCACATAAAATACAGTGATGTCTCCAGATTTATATTTATATGGAATTACACACCTTCTACTTGGAAATAAGCAGGTATAAGTGGAGGTGAAAGTAGAGAAATGAAGAACACACACATAAAACTCTATATAGTTCTTCTTTATTCAGTGGGGAACATTTTGGATAAGGAGGGAAGATGGAAGGTAGTTAAAGACTAAGCCTTGTGACTTCCAGCATTTTTTTCCCCTACTCACTGACTGTATATGTAAGATACAATGTCTCTGAAAGAGGAGAAGCTCATTATTTTTCTTACTTGACTCTACTGTCCCAGATATGTTTCTCCTCTTGGCACGTTTGAATATATGGCAGTATAAAGACCTTCAATCTTGTAGAAAGTTTTGAGATCAATGTCGCAGGCCAGTTTATACTCTTCACGACATCTAGGCCCAGTACTCATACAAACATGCATTCCTCTTAACTTTTTCTCCTTAGAAAAGCAGTCAGGAGGCCCATGGTAAAATCATAGGTAAAGATGAATCATTTCAAGGCTTTAGAGAAATGCCAACTCCTCGGTTTTCAACACCAACAAGAACTCTTAAGGTTCTTCAGTCTGAAAATTAAAAATGAAACGCTTTTTTTTTCATTAAAGAATCCATGGCATGGCCAAAAGTTTGGCATCCTGTGTTTATTTATTTAAAAAAAAGTCTGTGAAACATAATCAGGAATTTCTTCTCACTGTGAGATAGATACTGCTTCACATTCAGTGACGCCATTTTCAGCATGTATTACGAGGATGTCAGATGCTGTTACCGATTTAATGTCAGACACACCATCATCTTGACATAATCCAGAAGGAGATGCATAAATTTACATATTTATTTAGCTTTTTTTGCTGCCTTCCTGCTTAAGTCATTCAGAGGCAAACATTGGAGCAAAGTTTATCAGACAGAACAAGTGATAACTCCGTGCTCATTTTCAGCATTTCATTATGGTTACTGTCCCTCCTCTTATCCCAGTGACATGGTTAATTAGCTGCATAGTGCCACGGATGAATATCCACATGCTGAAATCAGAAACTAAAGCAATGTGGAGCAACAGCAACTTCATCATGTTCTTTTTATTCTCTGATGCCAATATTATTTCCGACATGCATCATGGGAAAAACACTTAAGCGTGTAATTGCACTATATCAATTACACGTTACTCAATGAACGCATTTCCGTGACCACAAAGAAGATGGAGCAGAATCAGCAGAGAGGATAAGATTCTTCTGACACATTAAAAGAAATGGCACCTGAACTAAAATAACAGATGTAAAAGAACAGTCATAACAGCAGAGTCCAAACTATTTATTTTATTCAAATCTAATCCCACAGTTAGGAATATTGATGGGGGAGATACAAACAGACAGGAGGAGGAACAAACACCATCCTATGCAACATTTAACACAAGGCATGCCGCATACATGGCAAATCAATCAGGTTCTTTTCATTGCAGTTTTGCTATTCCAGCTGTTTCAAAATTCATGTACAAAAATATCATGCAAACATTCAAAAATTTCACAACTCAACCTAGAGGTGCTTTTTGAGATGCTCTATAGGGTGGCAAAAACTGGGGTATTTTGTCCCCCAGGTTCTTGGGGATTTAGACATGCTTAGATGTGTAAATCAAGATGGATACTTTACTTGCTGTTGTTGCTGAAGTTGGAATTTCATTGGCAACTTCAGGTATGCTGCTAATTTAAATGGCTTTTTTGTGTTCTTTTGGAAACCGTTGACACATTTGATCATATTTCATTCAAAATCTGAAATACAGTAATTATAAATTCATTTGATCTTTCAACACTGAATACAATGAACAGAGATAATTTTAAAACACACTTTGAGAATATGCAACCTTTATAATAATAAAATCACTAAAGAAGCATTTTGAATACTTTTTTGGCATTGAGAAAAATATCAGTAGCACAATTTTGACCAGTCAGACCTGGACCTAATTATTCTACACTAATTACAGATTAAAACACAGCTTGTAATATTTAATGTTTTATCCATAAGTTGGAGAAGAATGCACTTTTACATTTCTAAAAAATTCTGCTGGAATATCTGTCCATATACAGAGCTGTGGAAATGGATTTACCACTTTTCAAATGTATTCTGTTTTTGCTTTTTTTGTCAATATATTTTCATTAAAGCAAGTTTTATTATTACAAGAACCAGTATTTGAATGATTTTCATTGTAATTAAAGAACAAAGACTATTCAAATCAATGTATTCTTGTGCAAGAAAGTTACAACCCTCTTTCTTAAATTACAACTACATGAGCTCTAATTACTGCCACACCTTCAGAAACCAGAAATCGCCTAAATGGATCCTATCTGACAAGTTGAAGACCTCCAACATCAACACAACATTTAACAAGTTTAGGAAGATGTGAAAAAATAAGCCAATGGTAGCGATTGCTTTGGAGAGGATTACAAATATTTTTTTGAGACTTTGATGTTGTAAATAAAAGCCAAAACAAAGGTTTCAGAATTACCTAATCAAAGTCTAAAATTCAATCCAAATGGAATGCTGTAACTAACCAGAATCGGTTGCTTATGCTTGAAAAAACCACTGTGACTTGGTTAAAACCAATTTGCAAAAAAAGAGTTGGCAAAAATGTTTCTACAGCAATGTAAACAACTTTGTTGTCTCAAACACCTTATGGCAGTTGTTACCACAGAGAATGGCAGGAATTCGTATTAGATGTTATAAGGGTTATTACTTTTTACATAGGGTCATATTGGCTTATATAGCTTCTTCCTTTAATGCATTAAACCATTTCCAAGCCGTAATTTGTCTGTACCAGAGTCAAATTCGCCTTAGGTTAAAGAGGAGGGGTATTTTTTTTTTTTTTACCACCTTGTACATAAATAACATACACACTCCCAAATACACACCGAGTATGGTGAAATCCACAACTGCCAAGCTGTTCTAACCAAATCTTATTGTTAAAAGCAGCACCCTGGTAGTTTCATTAAAGTTTCATTAAAGAGGACACCACTACTGAGCAAAGCCTGAAAAGTTTCAGCAAAGCCTGAAGATTTTGTGCTTTCTTTTCTGGCAGCATTTTGGAAGTGCTACTTTAGTCAAGCTAAACAAGGGATTGATTTAGCTTTTGCCACCAGCAGTTTTTTAACGAAGATTCAGCAAGGGCTGAATTGAGAGTGGAATAAAAGCATTTTGGATAAATGAATGAAGGGTGCTTTTAGAGTGGCTCCTACTGTAAACACTACACTTTGCAAAGCAATTGAGCCAAAGAGGAATGGCTGAAGGAAGATAAGAGCAGAAGAACAGGAGAAAAAAAAAAAAAAGCATCATCCCAGCTCTGGCAAAGACAGAGTGCTAGGGTGGTCCTCGTTGAGAATAACCCCAGAGAGGGGGCTGCTGTTAGGGTTTTGAGTCTGGACCTGCTCAGACACTGTCTGCAATGCAGAGGCATCTGGGGTCGCTGGAAGAAAAGGAGGAAGAGAAGACAAGAGAAAAGGAGAGGAAAAGTGGAGATTATAGGAACAGAACTTTACGAGACAAGTATAAAAGTGAAGAAAAAATATATGATTTAAGAGGACAGTGTGAAATAAAATAGTTGTTAATCAGAAAGTGTGTCTGAGACAATACTGAGTTTTCTGGGTTTTATTTTAAATTTAGTGTTCACTGCTATTCTCTGCAAATTGCAGATACACAGAAATAAATCAATTTCAATCGTGAACTGTTGCATTGAATAAAAAGCACTGTGTGGATACAGATGTACAAACAGCCTCTGAGAAAGGCTGTTTCCCCCATCCGTTTTTCTCCCATGTCAGAAAGAGCTGAATTTTTAGCTTAAGAAGTATGGCACAGAAGGGTAATTAAACTGCTAATGTCAACTTCAGAGCTAAAGCCTGCTGTTGCTTTTATTACCCAAGGACTTCTGTCATGTGACGATTCAAATGGTATTACAGAGAGGTACTTACATCCTGGGATCTCAGTCAGCTCATTCAGTGGTGGCACTGTCTCTAATGTGTTGGCATATTTTTTGGCAGCTTGTCTTTGTGCATGCCGTGCCTCAATTTCCTTTTTTGTCCGTGGGATACGGCATTTGAAAATACAGCACAGAGTAATAACTGAAAGAAAGGCAAAAAAAAAAAAAAGAAAAGAAAAGGACATGGTGAGTTTAAATGATTAAAACCTCTTATTCATCAGGAAGGTGCAACACGTTGCACTTAGGAGTAAGTTAGCGATTACACATCCTGGAGAGATGTGAGTTATGACTTTCATTTAGAACAGCCCAAAAAGAATCTGTGCTTTCTGCAGAAGCTGAACTACAATGAGCAACGGGAGCAAATGTACAGCAAAGAGCAAGATGCACCGCAAAATGAATGATGCTAACTCCAAAACACACATAATGCAACAAATGTGGCAATCACAGAACACAGAAGCAAAAACCTAACACCAGCAAAATAAATGCAAAAGAAAACTGCTACAGTCACAAGTAGAACAGCTTCAGACCACCAGGAGGAGTCTGCAGTAAGTAATATTATTAAATATGTTGCTGTTGTAATATTGCAAAAGACAGCACGTTTGAAAAAGACATAAAGTATAATGCAGCTTTTCTACTTTCTTCCAACTTTCTTCTGGACATCCCGTTAAATCATGACATCTTTTCTTTACTGAGAGTCCAGTCGCATATGACTTGGTGGTGAACTCTCATTAAGTGGTCTGGAACACTTGGAGCAACTTTGCATCATTTGTTTTTTTTTTTTTCTATTTGCAGCATTTTTCCTTTTGTTTCTATTTCTTGTGGTTGCATAAATGTGTCTATTTTTTTTCTTTTCCATTTGATTTAGTGGTTTTAGACTTTTGCTTCTCTTTTCTGTGTTTGTAGCATATTTACTGCATTTGTTTTTTGTGTTCGTGTGTTTTGGGGTTTGCAATATTTATGTGTTTGCAGAAGGTTTTGCCATTTGCCATCCGTTTGCACGGAAGATAACTATAAATACCAATTATCTTCCCGGTCTTCTTCAGTCAGACTGCCTCCTCAAGAATTTGATTTCAGCTGCTAACAGTTTCCTCTATTTGTTTTGACCTTTAAACCTGGAAACTATGCTTCCGATCAGCTCTCCAAGACTGTGTCTTTTTTTGTTCTCGTTTTTGCATGCTTTTTCCTGTTTGTGCAAATCAATAATCTGTTCTCTGAACTCTCACATAGTTCTTGTGTGATTAGGGGAATCTTTCTATCTCAACCACACAAATGAAACTCTTATTTGGTCACATCAGGTGAACTTGAGACCTTACAACCTTCTCAAACACTTTGCTTTTATAAAGAATTGCATTGTATAGGTTTCAGACTGTAGTCACTGAAAGTTGAATTTGGATAAAATCCTTGCATTTTTCTTGTGCTTTACTATTAAAACAATTTTTTAGTCAACCTCTGAACATTTCTGAGTTTCCCTAATAAATCAAATTTGCAGGAGGGGTTACATAACGGTAGATTTCTTGTAGTCACACCAGTAAGAAACTGAATTGACAAAGGCATACTTACTAACAGCCAACACAAACACTGAAAAGATTCCAATGACCTGCCATAATCTCAGCCCCCAGAAAACGACAGTCTCTGAGGTGACAGGGTCCGGCTTCTTCGGGGGCGGTGTGGGTAAAAGCTATAAGCAAATGACAAAACAAACAAACTTTTCACACAAACCAGAATTTTGCCAATATAATGTGCAGTACTATATATGTCTCTAATAAAGATCTCTGATAATAGTACTTTGCTGCTAGGCAATTTGCTACAGATGTGTGTAGAAGGCATTTTGAAACATTTATTTCACCACTGACCTCTATAACTGGAGCTTGGGAAAGGACAATTATACGTTCTCCCAAAAGGATATGTTGTCGGTGCTACCGCAGAGCATCGCCCCCTCTGATAAAACCATCAAGAGAAGGTTTCCCTGGCTGCTATTTATTGATCACTTGACTGGATGTGGAAACTCTACACTTTAATCTATGAAGCACCAAGTAATTGATCTAAAAATAGGCCATTGTTCTGTCTGCTACAATTACTGAAAACACTGCAAGGCGATAAAAAACAAAGAAAAGAGAAGCTGGATGTGGATACAGAATTAAAACAAGACATTAGAGCTTTTTTCTTGTTAAAACCAAATTATTTCAGATCTTTATCTTTATCTAGGTTTAATGCAAATTCCAAATTAGAGCTAATACGTTCACTGATCTATGTTGTTCTTATCAGTAGTACCGTGTTTACCCGAAAGTAAGACAGTGTCTTAGTTTCTTTTTATCCCCAAAAGCCCCACTATGTCTTACTTTCGGGGTATGTCTTATATTGGAAAAAAATTGTCGAATTTTTTGTTTTAACCATAAAATTAAATTAATTTAAGCAGGAGGTGGCAGTGACAAGTGCAGGGGACGGCGCGGTGACGTGTGGAGAGGGAGACTGCGTAGGTGTGGGCAGGAAGCGGCGCTCATTTGGATCAGACGGAGGCGGCAGACGCGGTGACGTATGGAGAGGGGGACGGTGCGGACATGGGCAGGAGGCGGCGCGCAGCTAGATGAGAGGTGTTTCCGCGAAAAGTAAGACATATGTCTTACTTTCGGGGTACGGCTTATATTAGCCGACCCCCCTGAAACTCCCGATACGTCTTACAATCGGGGGTGTCTTACTATCGGGGAAACAAGGTATCTGTCAGAACACCAGGTTTTGGTGTGTTGTCACAAAGTCAGACAGAGTTACACATTTTCACAGATTTTAAATATATCATATCTTCAAAGCTGCTTGTTGCTTTAAATTGCAATTGCTGTAACTCAGTCAGTGGAAACACTTCAAATCGGAGCCGTTTGTTTCTCTACATAGATGCAGATGTGACACACACATCACATTTAAAACCCCAGTCCCAGGTCAGACTTTAAGATGTTTTCTTCACCTGGTGCTCAGATTCATTTATCTTTCCATCAATCCCCCCGATTGTTGCCTGTCCCTGCTCAGCATCAACCCAGAGCATGATGCTGTCACTGCCATGTTCCAGTGGAACATAGAATCTATGCTATGCAATGATAGTTTTCCTTACCACAGAAGGCTTTCTATGCTGACCAAAAAATAACATTTTGGGTATCAACCTGGTTGGCAAATCTTCAGAACAAGTCTTATGAAGAAGCTTACTTCAAACTTCTTATGACTTCCTTTCAATAATGACATTCTTTATGTCATAAGTGGTGTGTATGACGCGAGACAACTGGGTATGCATTTGAAAACACTGCCAGTTTTCATTCATCTTCTTCATGTATATTATTGGCTACTGTGCAACAAGCTAAGTAAGATTTTACACCACATATTTATTAAGCATTTCAAGTATTTTACCACAAGCCTGAACTTCAGTCATTTCGCTTTCAAAGCTCAAAAGGCAGCATGTGAGCAGCCACAGGGACTCCCTCTAGAGGTTTCTGGCATTTTCTCTTATCTTTAATGAAAAACCTGTTCGCGTCACATTAAACTTGAACTGTTATGCATAAAATAACAGTTCAAGGCATAGCCTTTTGACAAAGGCTATGCCTTTATATGTTATATGTGGCATTTTTTGTACATGAAAAGAGAGTGCGTTCCTCCAACAGAAAAGGCAAGAATACTTTGTGTATGTGAACATATAAACCTTACCTTTAAGTCTAGTTTCTAATACTTGAGTCCTAGTTGTTTTTATTTCCCATGGGGAACCTTTTTGGTAATTACAACATCTGACTTGTCTTAGATGCTATAATGCTGCTTTTGTCTGTGAAGTCTCTCATTCCCTCTTATGTTTGTGCAGATTTTACACAAACTGCTCAGTTTCTAAATCATTTCTTATCACCTTTTAGCTTTTTTTTTTCTTTTTATGTCAGACCAGAATGAAAATCAACTTATCTCTCTTCTGTTCAACCCGAACACCAAAGTAACAGTTAAAACCAATACTTGTCACAGCAACTCTGCTTAGCTTTTCACACCGGCTCACGCAGTCATGTTTTTTCTATTTTCCCGCAAAACCACCCAATCCCAGTAAGAAGACAAACAACAAGCCGGGCACCCAATCAAGTGACATAAATTACGTTTATGGATGCTATGTTACGCAACTAAACACCTGCGCCTATATCTGTGAAGACTATGTTGGAGGACATGGCGTGCCTTCAGGCTCTTACCTCAGGATCCGGGACCTGGGAGAGCACAGAGGACAGGCACTGAGACAGCAGCAGAGTTCTCCATCCCCACAGGAGAAGCTGAGGTGGGCATCCAGACTGTCCCCCGACCATTCTCTCCCCCTGGTTCTCCCTGCAGCCACCCTGCCCCCTCTTCCCCCTTCTGCTCTCTCTTCTTCTTTCTCTGTCTGCCTGCCTGCTTACACTGGCGCCGTTTACAGGACAGGACCACAATGGCCCTTTAGTGATTGATAGCGAGAATGATACTGATGGCCATCCACTGCTGTTTCTTTTGGCTTTCCACCACAACACAATCCGAACCAAAAAACACAGAGTGGTCCCCTCTGCACCCAGCTGGAAACTACTCCAGTACAATGGAGGGAGCCAGTCTTGCAGTTGGGGGACATTAATTAATTAGCAGAGCTGGTGTAGTTTACAGCAGGCTCACCCAACTGAGGACAGGCAGTTAACTAAGAGAGGGGGATGGGCCGTGCAGTTGGCCATGATGAGATCGACCTATTCAGATACAGCGAAGCGAATGGCTGCGAGTCATCGCTTTTACAGCCTCAGAAGGTTGTAGAGTGAAAATCCCCACAGCCTCATCCTTTCAGAGTGGCAAAGTATGATAAGCTGAGCTGCTGCTGACTCCAATGTTTTCAACAGGCGCTTGTCCAAGGAAAGTAAAAAGAAATGAAGAGTAACTGCTACAACACTGGCATAGACTGCAGTGAATTGTTTTTTTTTTTTGTTTTTTGTTTTTTTTTTTTTTTCAGCTTAGTGAAAATATTTTTGCCTGGCTGACTCTTATGGTTTTTTTTATTACAAGTACAAGAATCAATTTCATTAATGAAAAAAAATCCTCAAATGAAGTGAATTTAATGTTTTTGACAACATTTTCAGCTTTTGTTTGAAAATATGTTGAAAATACAATTCTAATATATATCTAAAATTGAACTTTTTGTCTTGCAGGTAACACTTAATATATCAACCATGCAATAAAACATGGTGGTAGCAGCATAATGCTTGGGGATCTTTTTCAGCACAGGCTGGGCAGTTGATCATAGCTGTTGTGAAAATGGTTGCACTGACGTTCAGAATAATCTTGGAAGAAAACCTGTTCAGGTTTCAGTCTCAATCTCAAACTTTACTAACATTTTTTTTACTAGCCAAAAAGTCTTCTTTTTATATAATATTTGTTTTTATAACATTATATTTTCTCTAATTTAAAGAATCCAAGAAACTTGAGATTGGGACAGAACTTCACTTTCAAGTCGGACAACGACCGTGAAAAATCCTTTAGAGCCAAAATAAAATTGTTGAGATCAGAGCTGGTCAGAGATAAATTTAGAGAAAATATGATCTTATAAAAACAAATATCATAAGAAGATTTTTTGGCCAATAAGAAAATTGTCTGTAAAGTTTGGAACTGACTCCCGATACCTGAATGGAGTACTGCAAGATTAAAGGACCTCATTGCCACAAATTAAGAAGTTGTTAGAGTTTAAGATGGCATTCTTTATGAAACTATTTCTTAATCCAGTGACATAAATATGATCATGTAAGCCTGAATCAAAGTGTGCACCCGAGTTTAGGTCTCGTGACAGCAACGATCACAGCCCACGATTGACGTCCTTTTCATGTTCATCAAAAGAATCCTTGACCTTTTAATTCCAAAGGATGAAGGTATTGCCATCCTGAAAGAGGCCATATCCATCAAGGGAAAAATGGTTCATAACAGGATAACAGTAGTGATTCAAATTTTCAGTGACTTTTTCCGCTGAGGGGATAAGCGGATCAAAACCAGTTCTGCAAAACAGAGTTATCCTCAGAGCCACCAGCTCCTTTTTTGCTTCTGATATTCTATTAAAACTGACACATCCTCTATATTATATTCAGAAGAGCGGTGGGTTTCACTCATGGCCACACTGTACATTTAAAAGGGCTAGTTATAACATTATAAAATGTGGTTCAAGTAAAATAATACTCTCTATAATGATCATGTGACTGAAGTCATATGGTCATTATATACATGTTGTTAGGGAACATTAAGTTATTCCTTAAACACTTTAAAGTGTTTCCTCAATGTTGTACAATGAGTGCTAAACATTAGATTGCGCATCAATGCACTGGAGAAATATTTGGTTGTTATATTTATGTCACTTAGTTTGAACATCATCGTATGAATGTGTCCTCTGTGGCAGCCATCTTGTAATGCCAACAGCTCTTTTACTGGAATTGAGCTGGCACAAGTAGGAGTTTGACTGGCTGATCATTTGTAGAAATTTTGTAGAAATGTAAAGCAATTAAGAGAAGCATGAAGTGAAATATAAACTGGATATATTTTTGTAGATAAATAAATAATAAAGTTCTGATTATTTATGTGAAACGTAATCTTTTCCTTCTTATAAATAACTTTCACAGCAGGTCAAAATCTACAAAGCCAAGATACCTGTCTCATAGGACATAATAGTAATAATAATAATAATAATAATAATAATAATAATAATAATAATAATAATAATAATAATAATAATAATAATAATAATAATTACTGTGTAATGAACACAAGCTCCCAGATTTGACCTTTCACAAACATTTAATTGTCTTCTACCAAAACACTGAATCATTTTGTGTAGTGTGGCGTGGATTGTGATGTGTCTTCCTCTGCTGAAAGAATGTTTTGCACAATTTATTTTTGACCAAATCAGTCAAAAATGTTTAATTGCAATAAGTGATTTTGTGTATTACACAATTTCTATTACCAAATCAAATTTCTGTTAGTTTGTCCTCTGCTTCTTCATGGACTCAGTCACTCTGCGACTTTCTACACAGTCAGAGCGTTTTCCTGAACTCACCAACATCCAGAGAAAGCCTCCGCATTACTGATACTATCCGATCACGAGAAATATTTTGTGCAATATTTATTGAGATATCCACCACATGTAAGATTTTACCAGTTCATTATCTTTCTAGAGAGCACCAGTTTATAGATCCCGAACCATCACTTTTGAGTGCAGTGTTATGCTTTTTTGTCACTGCTATTTTGGCCCACCAAATCTTGAGAACAAAATGAGTCCACAGTTGTTGCTCTGTTTTCAGTGACTGTATGCGCAGAAGGTCTCAAACTGTGTCGGTGGGAAATTTGCTGCTGAACCCACAGCGTGAGGTTGATTTGTTGCTTTCACTGCAAGCAGGTTCCTCCTGAGTGTTGACATTAGACACAGAGAGGAGATGAGAAAATAAAGACGGTAAAAGCCCCTGCAGGACACAGGCAGAAGCAATGTAAAATACTGATTAAAAGTGTCTGAGCCACAAATATCATTATTCTAAAATATAATATATTCTGTCATAGTTTAAACACACATTCTCTCATGTATTTTCTTTTTTTTTTAAAGGAATGTTATACAGTGTTGCACAATCAATTACAACACAGGAGGACATTTTACTTGCAGATCCCTGAGATTGCTTATTCAGAATACATAACTCATTTTCCAAAGGTTATCCTGTCAAAGGCAATGCAAAATAGATTCAAGATGACAACACAAACATCTTAAAGATGCAGAGTTAATACTCAAAAAACCTCTGAGTAAGTGTTTTATCTCAGCCTGTGAATGCTTACTGTAGCCGGTTGAGTTACTTTTTTTCATGATGTGTGACTTTTTATGTTGCAGATTATGGGTATTTTTAGTTTTTTGGTATACTTGGAGGTTTGTATACCCACCTTCTGAGATGTTCAAAGTAAATGAATAGACTTTTTGCTGTATTCTTGGCTTTCTAGCATGTGTTACCTTCTCAGTATTCCTCCTCACATTTCCCTATAATATCTTGGTTGGGAAGTGGCAAAGCTAGTGCAAAACCTCTGTACTTTTATGTTATTTTTATTGTTCACTGTGGAGTTCTACATGTGTTCAAGGTTTTTACTACATTTTTAGAATTTAATTTTATTCATTTGATGTAATAAAATGCAATAAAATACCAATAAAGTAAAGTGCTGCCAGCATATATTTTCTTTATTAATGTATAGATTCAAGGATTTTTTTTTTATTGTCATACCACTTTGCTTGTTTGTGGTACAAAATCCTGAGTCATGTTCCAGATTAAGAAATTTAATCAGTTTCATCACACAGCATTTAACATGTACAGTTGCTCTAGTGCTTAGAATTTCTGAATTTTCATAAAATGCTTTGTGTTAGTTTTTTGAGAATGATTTGATTGGATGCTGATTTTAAAATTTAGAATTTAGATTTAGGATTTCAAAGAATTGGCAAGTTTACTCTGTAAAAGTGAGATGTTTTTCTTTATTGCCTAACGTTTTAATTCCAGCCAGCTTTGCTTGCTATGCTTTTGTGTACCTACCCGCATCAAAAATAATCCGATGCATCTATGAAAATTACTGTTTTGAAAGGCTGGTGATTCAGTTCAGAGGGAGCTTTTACCTTCCTGGAACGACAACGTTCAAACGTGCAAATATTCATCTTCCTCTGAGCTGAGTAATGCAAAGTTCAGAACTGCAGATCCTGACACCTAGTTTAGTTCATTTAGTCTAGTTCAACACAATGAGTCTGAGCAGTTTCTTTAAGAGCGTTCTCTGGCATCAAAACCTGTTTGACCTCAAAGGCTTTTCCTTCTTTAAATTGACCTTTCTGTACTACGCACTCCCTCAGATTTGAGCATTTAGGCTCCAAAACAGAGAGAAAGAGAAAAAGAGACACTGATAGATACTTTTGACTCTTCATTAGCAAATATTGCTATTAAGGTTCAATCTCAATTCCGTGCAGAAAAGTTACTACTTTATGTTTACCTATTAAAATTAAGTTATTGTGTTAACATTGTAAAACTAAGAATACATATATTTTTGTTATATAATCATATCCTTCTCTAAAAACATACACATTGAGTGACAGCTAGTTGTTTTTTAGAACTGATTTGAGACTAATTAAAAATATTATTGCTTATTAATGAGAATTCTGACTTTTAGTACATGGATATAATTAACTAGCTTATCAGTTGCTGTATTTAATGAGCTTTTATTATAGTTAATAATAAATGTTCCTTGAATTTGTACTTTAAAAGAGTCTTTCATTAATGCATTTCTAAAGAAGTACAATACATTGATCTTCCTTTTCTCCTACTTTGGCTGGTTCTTGGAAAAATAAGCACTGCAGCTGACCATCATCCCATCGCTATTATCATTCTCTCTCAAACCAAACCTCTACACATCTTTTCCGTGGTCTCCGAGTGAGAAAGGTGTGAGAAAAGGTTATTCTCTTAGGCAGAGCTGGGTGGCTACTTGGCAATTCAAGTTTTTCTCTAATATGCATTAACAAATCAAAACAAAACTGTATGTTTTGTGATGAGAGAAAGGCGTTATAAAATGACAGACATAAAGCTCAAAACGTTTAAATAACATCCCCTCCCTCCCTTTAAGCTCACTTCAACAGTTATTTCTTATATCTTCCTTGGATGGCTCTTTGGCTTTATCTCTTTATTTTTATCCCTCAAGCATCATCTCACTCCCAAAGAATATTTTACAACCCAACGGAACCTGATCATTCCTGTTTCTGCTTAAAACATGTAATGTGTATCAGGGACCAAAGCCGAAGGGATTTTGGGAATAATTATTAAACTCTTGTCTCAGACTGACAGAAACGGCTCCTGGCTATGTAGTTGTGATTCTTGGATTCTTGTATCCAATTAAAATTATATTTTTGAAATAACTGAGATTCTGCTGTAAGCTTCTTCATATTCTTCGTAATGCAACAGCAATTTTAAAAAAGTCTGTAAATGTGTGTATTACATGTATTTATAAGTAACAGAGAAATCTTTGTAATGTTTTAAAAGACAAGTCAGACATATAAAATACATGACCAGTGCTGCTCCTCTTGTTCTCACTAAAACTAGAAAAGAGAACATCACTCTGATTCTAAAGTCCTTACACTGGCTCCCAATAGCTCAGCACACAGAATATAAAACATTTTTGTTAGTTTAAAAGCCACTAAATTGTAAGCATCAAATACATGAAAGCTTGCACTTTATTTCCCCAGAATCAGAACTAAACATGGGAAGCAGCATTCAGTTGTGATTCTCCTCTTAACTTCTAGAAAACTTCAAAATTCCTGAAACACTGAGTTCTTTTAAAATTAGGCTTTTATCATTTAGTCTAGAGCTGCCTTTGATTAGCAATAGCAAGAACATCATTAATTGTAGTCTGCATTCCAACTTGTCCTTACGTTCCTTTAGTTTGCCACTGCTATGTAATGTTTCTTGCTGGTTTGATGTTTTGAGTTTTCATCATGTAAAGCACTTTTGAATTCTCTTCTTCTTCTTATACAAACACACATGCACTGCCTTATACTGGAAACTTTTTTAAACTACAATGAAGTAGTTTAGTCATATAAGAAAAATACTAAACCAGCTTGGATAAGTATGGATCTACATTAATAACACATGAACTAATTCGAGATGTTGAAAAATCTTGCAAAAGAAAGAAGAGTGAACTAAGCCACTGCAGGGTCAGCATTCGACACAAACGCCTGAATTATACAGGATATACATTATAACCTTTTGTAGTAAAGGAGTTGATAAAGAATTAGCTTGCTTCTAAACTTGCCCATACTGTTTCTGAATACTGAATTCAATAGAATTTCTAATTATTTCCATTTTACAACTGCAGTAAAATTCAAAAGAACAGATGAAAGTCGCCACTAAAACAGATTTACTTCTTGAGGTGATGGAAATTTTAAGGTGTCTAGTAATTTGGTACCAATCCTGTAATTCTGTCTCTTCACATCTTTCTGTTGGAGCAACAGCATCAGGGGTAGTGATTCAAAGAAACTGTCTCTGTAGGGAGCCCCCTGGAAACCTCTTGAGTTGATTGTGATGGGAAAATTGTTCTGCAAGTGTCTCTACATGATTGTCTCCTTTTTCTCTCTCTGCCTAAAGGCCAGCAACATTCTCTGTCTGTGCAATTTGAGCATTGATTTAAGTGTAAGATGTGTCCACTCCAAATAAAAAACAAATAGTCTTTGTAGCAAGTGCCTATTTAATAGATTCACTTGTGTGGTTGCAAAGGGTTTCTCCCAACGTTCTTTGTTAGAGTTCTCTCTTTAAGTGATTTTTTTTTTGTTTTTTTTTTTGTTTTGTTTTGTTTTTTTCAAAATTACATTGAAATGACTGTTTCACCTCTGAGGTTACAATACAGAAAGTAAACCTGCATGTCCATTTTCTAATAGGTAGAAGTCGTCTGTGTGCATGACAGTTCCGGTCTACATGTCAGTCTGCTGAGCTAGATTCTCTACACCAAATACTACTGGGAATCAGCAAGGAGGGGACGAGGACGGAAGCAGAATTTCCACTAATAGCCCGGAAAGCAGACAGGGAGAGACTTCCAAAATTAGATATCATCCTACACCATACATTCACTGTGGAGCCATATATCGGTAGTTTTAAAGTTATGCTACACTGTTTCCTCTTTTAAATGTTAGCTTGAGCAATTAAATGATCACAACTTAATAATATTCCAACTTTTCCACCGATGTTCCTGATGTGTTTCTAGATTTTTTAAATGTTCGTTGTTTATGTTTTTCAAAAAAAAAAACCTCTGAGGCTTTCAAACTCTGAAACAAATTTTGCCCTACCAAGATACAATTACACATAGGTTGCTTGTGTTGGTGTGCCTCATAAAATCCTAATAAATTGAATTTAACTGTATGAAATGTGGGGGTGGGGAGAGTCCAACTGGCTGCAAATGCTTTTGCAAGTCACTTTACTCTTTCGTTTATGTTGCATTTATAATTTTTGCATTTGTATTGACTTACACACAATAGATAAGTGTCAGGATTCAGGTTGATACGAGGTACTTTAGTGTCACATCTTGAGTTGAATGATCCTTTACTGGATTTTAAACTTTTGAATTGGGTTGGACATTATCTTTGGCTGGACTCCACCTTTACTTTGCAGTTAAAGGATGAACTCGCCGGGACACATTGTGGACCAGTTAACTACAATTAGTGGATCCATCTGTTGTGCTATAACAAACATTTGTACATTGACATTCATGTAATGTACAAGGACATTATTTCTGTGAACAATATAAGCAGTCTCTTGGGGTTTCGTGGTGCAGCAGCTTGTGTCTCTCCTAATTAATTTCTGCCTTTCTCCATGGCAAACTGTCAAATGACAGAAAAACTAGAGCCAAACCAGCAGTCTGTGTTATCAGTGGTGCTGATGCAAATATTTCCAGAATGTGGACCTCATTGCATTCATGAGTAAAATGTCATTGCCATTTTGCCAGGACACGCTGAGGGACTTATTAAACAACTGCAATAATGAAAAAGCATACCTTCAAGGAAACAATCCTCTTTTCTTTGTAGATTCATTCCTGTTCATCCAGTGAATAAAAACTAATTACTTTCTCCTAAATGCAAAAACAGAGCATTTTTATTTTCCAAAAGTTTAACTTTTGGAACTCCACAAACCCAATTATGGAGCTTAAAAAAAACCTAACAGAACCATATCTTCAGCACAAATGTTGGAGATGTTCCTAAAGAAATTGATTATTTGACAGAAGGTGTGAGCAGTTCAACCTACAGTGGCAAAAGTCTTTAAGGGATGAAACAAGTGAGAGCCACGTGTTAAAAGTAGCAATCACGTTACAAAAATGACAAGCAGAGAATAGCAGCTTTTAGTGATAGGGGAGCTGCACATTGTTGATTGCAGCTTTACAAAAAAATTCTGTTTCCCTTGCCGAATCACTTTGTTTTATCATCACCTTTTGCTCTGTGCTCCTGCAGTGCTGCTCTGCAAAGTGTCTTAAAAGCAAAAATGCAGCTGATATGCTGAGCAGTACTGCATACTCCTGTTCTGGTGCTTTAGGAATGATGCATTTCTATGTCACTCTGTTAAAGAAAAAATACATTTATTCAATCCAGAAGCAAAAAAAAAAATGCCCCTGAACTGCATTTAGTATATTTTCACTTACTCATAAAAGAACCCTACATGCAGTTTTTATCCTTATTTTGGTTATTTGTTTCAAGAGCAACACCAATATTTATTCAATATCAAATGAAACTGTGGATAAGAAATTTATGAAAGACAAACCTTTTCATATGTTTAACAAAAGCAGGCCCAATGCCAAATTGAAACCCTTCTCATCTGGCATGTGGTTCAGACTTGAGAGAGGCTGATTGCTTTGTCCCAAGCTAGTATGACTGCCACAGAGAGGCCAGCATGTTCAGCTGCTGTCAGACTGATGAAAACGACTGCATGCCCAGAAGGTTTTTTTTTTTTTTATCTCTACATCCTTAGTGGTGTTTGCCTCACATAATTTAATACCATTTTTGTAGACCTGCTTTTTTAACCTGTGTTTGTTGAGGCTCTTGTAATCTGCTTCCACCGTAATCTATTTCAATAATTTTAAAGGTTTTCTCCAAGTCACTGCAGTTTTTCAGCATCACATAAGATCTTAAACACAGCTTTAAAGTGAATTTTGATTTGGACTCATTTCATAAGAGGCCTTTCCATTGTGCTTGAATACAAAACGTATAACTTGCCATAATTTTTCCAGAAAAAACATCTGACTTGTTGAATAGTCTTAGGATAATGCATCTACTATGTCAGCCATGTTTGATGATTTATTATTAGATATTAGAGTTTAACGTAGTGTATGTTAGAATGCCTTGCAAAATTTTTCAGACCATTTAGACTTTTCTAAATACAGATTAAAGGGATTTTATTTGGATTTAAACCAACATTAAGGTTTCAAGAAAAAACAAAAATAAATTGTACATTTAGGCAGCTGGTTCCCTTCAGAAGTCACCTAATAAATAAACAAAGTTTATACATGTGTAATTTAATCTAAGAATGAGTACAGCTGTTCTGTGAAGGCCTCAGAGGTTTGTTAGAGAACATTAGTGAACAAAAAAAACATCATGGAATCCAGGAAAGACAGAAGTTGTGGAGAGGTTTATTGCACTGTTAGGTTGTAAAACGTTATATTCCAAGATGTTCAAACAAATCCAAGTGGAAAAAGTACGATACAGCTGCAAACCTACCGAAAGAGGAGCTGCCCACCTAAAGAATGACATTAAGAGAAGTAAAGAAGTCTGTGGTAAATCGGGAGGAGCTGTAGTGATAGAAGCAAATCAAGTCTTTGAATGGCCTACTCAAAGTCTAGACCTCATCCCAATTTAGAATCTTTGCTAAGATTGACAAGTTCACAGGCACTCAAGACTGACGTCTCGAGGTGATTGAATTTTGTCGGGAAAAAAAAGGTATCAAATTTCAGTGTCTACACATGCAAAGCTATCAGACACATCAAAAATACTTGTGGCTGCAAGTGGGGATTTCCCTCTAGTTCCCCATGCACACAGCACTTTTGAGATTTTTATAGTTAAAAAAAAAAAAAAAAAACGCCTCTGTTAAATAAGTTAAAGTCCCTGGTTGTAATGTGACAAATTGCTGAAAAAAGTTCAAGGGGTCTGAAGATTTTTGCAAGGCATGGTACTTATTGTAGAAGTAGTGAATTTTTTTCTCCACTTCTTTTCAATATGTAACATTTTAAAATAATAATAATAATAATAATAATAACAATAATAAAAAAACATATTTTCTTGAAATTGTGAGTGACTGTGTTTTTCCTACAAGAACTTATATTTTGTGGAAACAGTTTTAGAACACTTATGGCTGTAAATCACGTGGTACCACTCAATGCCAAAACAGTTTCTTAATCATCTTAGGTACATCCCAGCACATGAGCAACTGTACTGCCATCTAGTGATACCACGCCTAATTAGACCCTGCAAAGAACTTAAAGTGATGATCCAGTGAACATTAATGTGACCAATAAGAGTCTAATCATTACTTCACTTGTGTACAAGTTAAGTTGATACTTAAGTTCTAATTACTGTAAATGAGCACATTAGAACTGTTCTGTTTATTTTCTTTCCATTACATGTAAATGAGAGCCACGGGGCGATGAATAAACTCACAGAGGAGTAAACCGTTTTTCTGGCCTGAGGAAAGTTCACAGATCCCTCGTACACTGATTGCTAACTTTAACCTCTGCGTTCACAGCTGCACTGTTTACTTTAGTTTCTGGATGCAGTCAATGGTCTGCAGGAAGCATTGGTCCAGAACGAGGGAATACCTCTGAGGAGAAAGACGGAGAAAGGAGTCATTCAAAGCTGGAATGACAAATAGTCGAGGCTGTTTACGTACGCTGTGTTTACATAAGTTTGTGTTTGGTTTGGTGGCTTATTGGGCATCTTGGAATAAATCTACACCTTTCTGCGTAATACAGCTACATAAAACAAGAATAAAATTGTTTGCCAAAGTGTAATTTATTTGAAGGTGATGACACTCCGAAATAACTGAAGTCAACAAGAGCAGACGCATTAAGCTGTGAAATTAGCTTACCTGAAATTACACTATAACCTCAGTAGGAAACAGTAGGAAGCTTTATAAAAAGAAAAGAGCTTACTGAAATATTAGAAGTTCTTAACTTGTTCCTATCAGTTAGTATTTACACATACACATGGTGTGCTCGAAAACATTTAGCATCTTCCAGGAATCACATGGAACAATCAATCAATCAATCAATCAATCAACAAGGGACAAAAAAAAAAAAAAAAAAAAAAAA
>NW_015112634.1:682905-684306 GCF_001443285.1 Poecilia latipinna
CTCCCAGAAAACAGACGGAAAAACAAACAAAAAACCAAACAAAAAAACAGGGAAAAAAAAAAAAAAAAAAAAAAAAACACGATTCGCTCCATGGTACGCATCGTCTTGTGTAATTTACACCAAATCAATTCAGATCCCATTGTATCTAACCTGCTCATGCACTGCCACCAACTCACTGTCACCTAAAAAGGTTCCTCACCCTTCATCCAGGAGGTGCTCAACACAAGATGTTTTATGTTACTGTGAGCATAAAGGCTGTCTTCATCATGTCCAAACTCTGATATTTTTGTCTTGTGGCTCTTTCTCACCAGGTCCAAATGGGACCTGCCAATCTCCCACAGGGTGCTGGAAGACATAGTGCGGTATTTGAATCAGCACACTAAGCCAGCCATGGTTTTAAATTAAGCGTGATGTGGAGAGGGCAGAGACGACAGGCGGGGCAGGTTTTATTTTTTATTTGTTTTTCGCTGAAACACCTTCAGATACATTAAAATAACTCAGATATACGCATGTATGTAAATGCCACACCCATCAGCAGAACTGAGACAACGTTTGGATTGAAAGTCTAAGAGGCTTTCTAAAGATTTTATTGCAGACATAATTAGCAGAGTTTTCCGTTAACGTTTATGCTCATTTCTAAAGTACATCTGCTCAGTGCAGATAGGAAGAAAGGATGGACAAAAGCAAAGCAAGAAGGTATGAAAAATAAGGAAATGGAGGAAATGATGGAGAATGAAAAAAAGAAATAAGGATATGTGGAGGGAAGGAGAATAGGGAAGAAGGAATGACAAACGTAGAAGGAAAACGGGAAGAGGGGTAGCAGGATGAAGGAAGGACAAATACAAAGAATGAAAAAAGGAAAGAAAGACTGAATAAAAGAAATAAGGAAGAAACAACTGATAACTGCATTAAACAATGTTGCTAAGAATAAAGCCTGAAAACAATCAAATTTTACTTATATTACCCTGTCTTTTTTTTTTTTTCAAATTCATTCAAACCCAGTGAATTCATAAAATAAATTCCCTACTAGTTCCAAGCGCTTCCCAGGACGTCTTGGATCGCTGATCACAGACTTTATTCTGTAAATGCAGGATATGCTCTAGGAAATGAATTACAGTCCGTGTGTGTAGCTTTAGTTTGAATTCACTTCTAACCACTATTCCCACACATCTGGTTTCAAGTCAGAAATGATTAGTGTGGATATTTAACATGAATATCAACTTTAGGAGGAACCTAACAGAGGTTAGTTTAATGCAATCTTGACGGCAATTTTGCAATATTATTCACAACCATTCACAGCCAAAATGACTAAAACACAGATAAGCCATAAAAAAAAATAATAATTTAACAAAAAATTAAATTGATTTGCCTGAGACAAATAGAAAACTTACAAGCATATAT